>NW_028187350.1:0-202571 GCF_964204655.1 Triturus cristatus
AGAGTAGTAGAGAGTGAATAGTAGAGTGAGTAGTGGGGAGTAGTAGAGATTGTGTGAGTAGTAGAGTGAGTAGTAGAAAGTGAGTAGTAGAGAGTAGAAGAGTAGCAGAGAGTGGGTAATAGAATGAGTAGTAGAGAGTAGTAGAGAGCGAGTAGTAGAGACTGAGTAGTGGAGAGTGAGTAGTAGAGAGCGAGTAGTAGAGAGCAAGTAGTAGAGAGTGTGTAGTAGAGAGTGAGTAGTAGAGAGTAATAGAGAGTGAGTAGTAGAGAGAGTAGTAGAGAGTGAGTAGTAGAGAGTAGTAGAGTAGTAGAGAGAGGGTAATAGAATGAGTAGTAGAGCGTAGTAGAGAGCGAGTAGGAGAGACTGAGTAGTGGAGAGTGAGTAGTAGAGAGCGAGTAGTAGAGAGTGAGTAGTAGAGAGTAGTAGAGAGTGAGTAGTAGAGAGAGTGTGGTAGAGAGTAGTAGAGAAGGAGTATTAGAGTAGTGGAGAGTGAGTGGTAGAGAGTAGTAGAGCATAGTAGAGTGAGTAGTAGAGAGTAGTAGAGAGTGAGTAGTAGAGAGAGAGTAGTAGGGAGTAGTAGAGTAGTAGATAGTGAGAAGTAGAATGAGTAGTAGAGTGAGTAGTAGAGAGTAGTAGAGAGCAGTAGTAGAGAGAGTAATAGAGAGTGAGTAGTAGCGAGTGAGTAGTAGAGAGTAGTAGAGAGTGAGTAGTAGAGAGTGAGAAGTAGGGAGAGTAGTAGAGAGTAGTAGAGTAGTAGAGAGAGTAATAGAGTGAGTAGTTGAGAGCAAGTAGTAGAGAGTGAGTTGGTGAGAGTGAGCAGTAGAGAGAAGTAGAGAGCTAGTAGAAGAGAGTGAGTAGTAGATAGTGAGTAGTAGAGAGTGTGTAGTAGAGAGAGAGTAGTAGAGAGTGAGCAGCAAAGAGTAGTAGAGTGAGTAGTAGAGAGTGAGTAGTAGAGAGAGAGTAGTAGAGAGTGAGTAGCAGAGTAGTAGAACGTGAGTGGTAGAGAGTAGTAGAGAGAAGTAGAGTGAGTAGTAGAGAGTAGTTGAGAGTGAGTAGTAGAGAGAGTAGAAGAGAGTAGTAGAGTAGTAGAGAGTGAGTAGTAGAGAGTGAGTAGTAGAGTGAATAGTAGAGAGTAGTAGAGAGTGAGTAGTAGAGTGAGTAGTAGAGAGTAGTAGAGAGCAGTAGTAGAGAGAGTAGAAGAGAGTAGTAGAGTAGTAGAGAGTGAGTAGTAGAGAGTGAGTAGTAGAGTGAGTAGTAGAGAGTAGTAGAGAGCGAGTAGTAGAGAGTGAGTAGTAGAGAGTGAGTAGTAGGAGAGTGAGTAGTAGGGAGAGAGTAGTAGAGAGTGAGCAGTAGAGAGTAGTAGAGTGAGTATTAGAGAGTGAGTAGTAGAGAGAGAGTAGTAGAGAGTGAGTAGTAGAGAGTAGTAGAGACTGAGTAGTAGAGTGAGTAATAGGGAGTAGTCTAGAGTGAGTAGTAGAGAGTGAGTAGTAGAGAGAGAGTAGTAGAGAGTGAGTATTAGAGAGTAGTAGAGAGTGAGTAGTAGATAGTGAGTAGTAGGGAGTAGTGGAGTAGTAGAGAGTGAGTAGTATAGAGTGAGTAGTAGAGGGTTTTTGGATTTTGGAGTAGTGGAGATTGAGTAGTAGAGAGTAGTAGAGAGTGAATAGTAGAGTGAGTAGTAGGGAGTAGTAGAGAGTGAGTGAGTAGTAGAGTGAGTAGTAGAGAGTGAGTAGTAGAGAGTAGTAGAGTAGTAGAGAGTGGGTAATAGAATGAGTAGTAGAGAGTAGTAGAGTGAGTAGTAGAGACTGAGTAGTGGAGAGAGAGTAGTAGAGAGTGAGTAGCAGAGTAGTAGAACGTGAGTGGTAGAGAGTAGGAGAGAGAAGTAGAGTGAGTAGTAGAGAGAGTAGAAGAGAGTAGAAGAGTAGTAGAGAGTGAGTAGTAGAGAGTGAGTAGTAGAGTGAATAGTAGAGAGTAGTAGAGAGTGAGTAGTAGAGTGAGTAATAGAGAGTAGTAGAGAGCAGTAGTAGAGAGAGTAATAGAGAGTGAGTAGTAGCGAGTGAGTAGTAGAGAGTAGTAGATAGTGAGTAGTAGAGAGTGAGAAGTAGGGAGAGTAGTAGAGAGTAGTAGAGCAGTAGAGAGAGAGTAATAGAGTGAGTAGTAGAGAGTAGTTGAGAGCGAGTAGTAGAGAGTGAGTTGGTGAGAGTGAGCAGTAGAGAGAAGTAGAGAGCTAGTAGTAGAGAGTGAGTAGTAGATAGTGAGTAGTAGAGAGTGTGTAGTAGAGAGAGAGTAGTAGAGAGTGAGCAGTAAAGAGTAGTAGAGTGAGTTGTAGAGAGTGAGTAGTAGACAGAGGGTAGTAGAGAGTGAGTAGCAGAGTAGTAGAAAGTGAGTGGTAGAGAGTAGTAGAGAGAAGTAGAGTGAGTAGTAGAGAGTAGTAGAGAGTGAGTAGTAGAGAGAGTAGAAGAGAGTAGTAGAGTAGTAGAGAGTGAGTAGTAGAGAGTGAGTAGTAGAGTGAGTAGTAGAGTAGTAGAGAGTGAGTAGTAGAGTGAGTAGTAGAGAGTAGTAGAGAGCGAGTAGTAGAGAGCAAGTAGTAGAAAGTGTGTAGTAGATAGTGAGTAGTAGAGAGTAGTAGAGAGTGAGTAGTAGAGAGAGTAGTAGAGAGTGAGAAGTAGAGAGAGCAGTAGAGAGTAGTAGAGTAGTAGAAAGTGAGTAATAGAGTGAGTAGTAGAAAGTAGTTGAGAGCGAGTAGTAGAGAGTGAGTAGTGAAGAGTGAGCAGTAGAGAGTTGTAGAGAGCTAGTAGTAGAGAGTGAGTAGTAGAGAGTGAGTAGTAGGAGAGTGAGTAGTAGGGAGAGAGTAGTAGAGAGTGAGCAGTAGAGAGTAGTAGAGTGAGTAGTAGAGAGTGAGTAGTAGAGAGAGAGTAGTAGAGAGTGAGTAGTAGAGACTGAGTAGTAGAGTGAGTAATAGGGAGTAGTCGAGAGTGAGTAGTAGAGAGTGAGTAGTAGAGAGAGATTAGTAGAGTGTGAGTATTAGAGAGTAGTAGAGAGAGAGTAGTAGAGAGAGAGTAGTAGGGAGTAGTAGAGTAGTAGAGAGTGAGTAGTAGAGAGTGAGTAGTAGAGGGTTTTTGGAGTAGTGGAGATTGAGTAGTAGAGAGTAGTAGAGAGTGAATAGTAGAGTGAGTAGTAGGGAGTAGTAGAGAGTGAGTAGTAGAGAGTAGTAGAGAGGGAGTAGTAGAGAGAGTGTGGTAGAGAGTAGTAGAGAGGGAGTATTAGAGTAGTGGAGAGTGAGTGGTAGAGAGTAGTAGAGCGTAGTAGAGTGAGTAGTAGAGATTAGTAGAGAGTGAGTAGTAGAGAGAGAGTAGTAGGGAGTAGTAGAGTAGTGGGGAGTGAGTAGTAGAAAGTGAGTAGTAGAGGGTAGTGGAGTAGTGGAGAGTGAGTAGTAGAGAGTAGTAGAGACTGAATAGTAGAGTGAGTAATAGGGAGTAGTCGAGAGTGAGTAGTAGAGAGTGAGTAGTAGAGAGACAGTAGTAGAGAGTGAGTAGTAGAGAGTGAGTAGTAGAGAGAGAGTAGTAGGGAGTAGTAGAGTAGTAGAGAGTGAGTAGTAGAGAGTGAGTAGTAGAGGGTTTTTGGAGTAGTGAAGATTGAGTAGTAAAGAGTAGAAGAGAGTGAATAGTAGAGTGAGTAGTAGGGAGTAGTAGAGAGTGAGTAGTAGAGTGAGTAGTAGAGAGTAGTAGAGAGCGAGTAGTAGAGAGCAAGTAGTAGAGAGTGTGTAGTAGAGAGTGAGTAGTAGAGAGTAGTAGAGAGTGAGTGATCGAGTGAGTAGTGGAGAGTAGTTGAGAGCGAGTAGTAGAGAGTAAGTTGTGGAGAGTGAGTAGTAGAGAGAAGTAGAGAGCTAGTAGTAGAGAGTGAGTAGTAGATAGTGAGTAGTAGAGAGTGAGTAGTAGAGAGAGAGTAGTAGAGAGTGAGCAGTAAAGAGTAGTAGAGTGAGTAGTAGAGAGACAGTAGTAGAAAGTGAGTGGTAGAGAGTAGTAGAGAGAAGTAGAGTGAGTAGTAGAGAGTAGTAGAGAGTGAGTAGTAGAGAGAGTAGTAGAGAGTAGTAGAGTGGTAGAGAGTGAGTAGTAGAGAGAATAGTAGAGAGTGAGAAGTAGAGAGAGCATTAGAGAGTAGTAGAGTAGTAGAAAGTGAGTAATAGAATGAGTAGTAGAGAGTAGTAGAGAGCGAGTAGTAGAGACTGAGTAGTGGAGAGTGAGTAGTAGAGAGCGAGTAGTAGAGAGCAAGTAGTAGAAAGTGTGTAGTAGATATTGAGTAGTAGAGAGTAGTAGAGAGTGAGTAGTAGATAGAGTAGTAGAGAGTGAGAAGTAGAGAGAGCAGTAGAGAGTAGTAGAGTAGTAGAAAGTGAGTAATAGAGTGAGTAGTAGAAAGTAGTTGAGAGCGAGTAGTAGAGAGTGAGTAGTGAAGAGTGAGCTGTAGAAAGTTGTAGAGAGCTAGTAGTAGAGATTGAGTAGTAGAGAGTGAGTAGTAGGAGAGTGAGTAGTAGGGAGAGAGTAGTCGAGAGTGAGCAGTAGAGAGTAGTAGAGTGAGTAGTAGAGAGTGAGTAGTAGAGAGAGTAGTAGAGAGTGAGTAGTAGAGAGTAGTAGAGACTGAGTAGTAGAGTGAGTAATAGGGAGTAGTCGAGAGTGAGTAGTAGAGAGTGAGTAGTAGAGAGAGAGTAGTAGAGAGTGAGTATTAGAGAGTAGTAGAGAGTGAGTAGTAGATAGAGAGTAGTAGGGAGTAGTAGAGTAGTAGAGAGTGAGTAGTAGAGAGTGAGTAGTAGAGGGTTTTTGGAGTAGTGGAGATTGAGTAGTAGAGAGTAGTAGAGAGTGAATAGTAGAGTGAGTAGTGGGGAGTAGTAGAGAGTGTGTGAGTAGTAGAGTGAGTAGTAGAAAGTGAGTAGTAGAGAGTAGAAGAGTAGTAGAGAGTGGGTAATAGAATGAGTAGTAGAGAGTAGTAGAGAGCGAGTAGTAGAGACTGAGTAGTGGAGAGTGAGTAGTGGAGAGCGAGTAGTAGAGAGCAAGTAGTAGAGAGTGTGTAGTAGAGAGTGAGTAGTAGAGAGTAATAGAGAGTGAGTAGTAGAGAGAGTAGTAGAGAGTGAGTAGTAGAGAGTAGTAGAGTAGTAGAGAGAGGGTAATAGAATGAGTAGTAGAGCATAGTAGAGAGCGAGTAGGAGAGACTGAGTAGTGGAGAGTGAGTAGTAGAGAGCGAGTAGTAGAGAGTGAGTAGTAGAGAGTAGTAGAGAGTGAGTAGTAGAGAGAGTGTGGTAGAGAGTAGTAGAGAAGGAGTATTAGAGTAGTGGAGAGTGAGTGGTAGAGAGTAGTAGAGCATAGTAGAGTGAGTAGTAGAGAGTAGTAGAGAGTGAGTAGTAGAGAGAGAGTAGTAGGGAGTAGTAGAGTAGTAGATAGTGAGAAGTAGAATGAGTAGTAGAGTGAGTAGTAGAGAGTAGTAGAGAGCAGTAGTAGAGAGAGTAATAGAGAGTAGTAGAGAGTGAGTAGTAGAGAGTGAGAAGTAGGGAGAGTAGTAGAGAGTAATAGAGTAGTAGAGAGAGTAATAGAGTGAGTAGTTGAGAGCAAGTAGTAGAGAGTGAGTTGGTGAGAGTGAGCAGTAGAGAGAAGAAGAGAGCTAGTAGAAGAGAGTGAGTAGTAGATAGTGAGTAGTAGAGAGTGTGTAGTAGAGAGAGAGTAGTAGAGAGTGAGCAGCAAAGAGTAGTAGAGTGAGTAGTAGAGAGTGAGTAGTAGAGAGAGAGTAGTAGAGAGTGAGTAGCAGAGTAGTAGAACGTGAGTGGTAGAGAGTAGTAGAGAGAAGTAGAGTGAGTAGTAGAGAGTAGTTGAGAGTGAGTAGTAGAGAGAGTAGAAGAGAGTAGTAGAGTAGTAGAGAGTGAGTAGTAGAGAGTGAGTAGTAGAGTGAATAGTAGAGAGTAGTAGAGAGTGAGTAGTAGAGTGAGTAGTAGAGAGTAGTAGAGAGCAGTAGTAGAGAGAGTAGAAGAGAGTAGTAGAGTAGTAGAGAGTGAGTAGTAGAGAGTGAGTAGTAGAGTGAGTAGTAGAGAGTAGTAGAGAGTGAGTAGTAGAGAGTGAGTAGTAGAGAGTGAGTAGTAGGAGAGTGAGTAGTAGGAGAGAGTAGTAGAGAGTGAGCAGTAGAGAGTAGTAGAGTGAGTATTAGAGAGTGAGTAGTAGAGAGAGAGTAGTAGAGAGTGAGTAGTAGAGAGTAGTAGAGACTGAGTAGTAGAGTGAGTAATAGGGAGTAATCTAGAGTGAGTAGTAGAGAGTGAGTAGTAGAGAGAGAGTAGTAGAGAGTGAGTATTAGAGAGTAGTAGAGAGTGAGTAGTAGATAGTGAGTAGTAGGGAGTAGTAGAGTAGTAGAGAGTGAGTAGTATAGAGTGAGTAGTAGAGGGTTTTTGGAGTAGTGGAGATTGAGTAGTAGAGAGTAGTAGAGAGTGAATAGTAGAGTGAGTAGTAGGGAGTAGTAGAGAGTGAGTGAGTAGTAGAGTGAGTAGTAGAGAGTGAGTAGTAGAGAGTAGTAGAGTAGTAGAGAGTGGGTAATAGAATGAGTAGTAGAGAGTAGTAGAGTGAGTAGTAGAGACTGAGTAGTGGAGAGAGAGTAGTAGAGAGTGAGTAGCAGAGTAGTAGAACGTGAGTGGTAGAGAGTAGGAGAGAGAAGTAGAGTGAGTAGTAGAGAGAGTAGAAGAGAGTAGTAGAGTAGTAGAGAGTGAGTAGTAGAGAGTGAGTAGTAGAGTGAATAGTAGAGAGTAGTAGAGAGTGAGTAGTAGAGTGAGTAGTAGAGAGTAGTAGAGAGCGAGTAGTAGAGAGCAAGTAGTAGAAAGTGTGTAGTAGATAGTGAGTAGTAGAGAGTAGTAGAGAGTGAGTAGTAGAGAGAGTAGTAGAGAGTGAGAAGTAGAGAGAGCAGTAGAGAGTAGTAGAGTAGTAGAAGTGAGTAATAGAGTGAGTAGTAGAAAGTAGTTGAGAGCGAGTAGTAGAGAGTGAGTAGTGAAGAGTGAGCAGTAGAGAGTTGTAGAGAGCTAGTAGTAGAGAGTGAGTAGTAGAGAGTGAGTAGTAGGAGAGTGAGTAGTAGGGAGAGAGTAGTAGAGAGTGAGCAGTAGAGAGTAGTAGAGTGAGTAGTAGAGAGTGAGTAGTAGAGAGAGAGTAGTAGAGAGTGAGTAGTAGAGAGTAGTAGAGACTGAGTAGTAGAGTGAGTAATAGGGAGTAGTCGAGAGTGAGTAGTAGAGAGTGAGTAGTAGAGAGAGATTAGTAGAGTGTGAGTATTAGAGAGTAGTAGAGAGAGAGTAGTAGAGAGAGAGTAGTAGGGAGTAGTAGAGTAGTAGAGAGTGAGTAGTAGAGAGTGAGTAGTAGAGGGTTTTTGGAGTAGTGGAGATTGAGTAGTAGAGAGTAGTAGAGAGTGAATAGTAGAGTGAGTAGTAGGGAGTAGTAGAGAGTGAGTAGTAGAGAGTAGTAGAGAGGGAGTAGTAGAGAGAGTGTGGTAGAGAGTAGTAGAGAGGGAGTATTAGAGTAGTGGAGAGTGAGTGGTAGAGAGTAGTAGAGCGTAGTAGAGTGAGTAGTAGAGATTAGTAGAGAGTGAGTAGTAGAGAGAGAGTAGTAGGGAGTAGTAGAGTAGTGGGGAGTGAGTAGTAGAAAGTGAGTAGTAGAGGGTAGTGGAGTAGTGGAGAGTGAGTAGTAGAGAGTAGTAGAGACTGAATAGTAGAGTGAGTAATAGGGAGTAGTCGAGAGTGAGTAGTAGAGAGTGAGTAGTAGAGAGACAGTAGTAGAGAGTGAGTAGTAGAGAGTGAGTAGTAGAGAGAGAGTAGTAGGAGTAGTAGAGTAGTAGAGAGTGAGTAGTAGAGAGTGAGTAGTAGAGGGTTTTTGGAGTAGTGAAGATTGAGTAGTAAAGAGTAGAAGAGAGTGAATAGTAGAGTGAGTAGTAGGGAGTAGTAGAGAGTGAGTAGTAGAGTGAGTAGTAGAGAGTAGTAGAGAGCGAGTAGTAGAGAGCAAGTAGTAGAGAGTGTGTAGTAGAGAGTGAGTAGTAGAGAGTAGTAGAGAGTGAGTGATCGAGTGAGTAGTGGAGAGTAGTTGAGAGCGAGTAGTAGAGAGTAAGTTGTGGAGAGTGAGTAGTAGAGAGAAGTAGAGAGCTAGTAGTAGAGAGTGAGTAGTAGATAGTGAGTAGTAGAGAGTGAGTAGTAGAGAGAGAGTAGTAGAGAGTGAGCAGTAAAGAGTAGTAGAGTGAGTAGTAGAGAGACAGTAGTAGAAAGTGAGTGGTAGAGAGTAGTAGAGAGAAGTAGAGTGAGTAGTAGAGAGTAGTAGAGAGTGAGTAGTAGAGAGAGTAGTAGAGAGTAGTAGAGTGGTAGAGAGTGAGTAGTAGAGAGAATAGTAGAGAGTGAGAAGTAGAGAGAGCATTAGAGAGTAGTAGAGTAGTAGAAAGTGAGTAATAGAATGAGTAGTAGAGAGTAGTAGAGAGCGAGTAGTAGAGACTGAGTAGTGGAGAGTGAGTAGTAGAGAGCGAGTAGTAGAGAGCAAGTAGTAGAAAGTGTGTAGTAGATATTGAGTAGTAGAGAGTAGTAGAGAGTGAGTAGTAGATAGAGTAGTAGAGAGTGAGAAGTAGAGAGAGCAGTAGAGAGTAGTAGAGTAGTAGAAAGTGAGTAATAGAGTGAGTAGTAGAAAGTAGTTGAGAGCGAGTAGTAGAGAGTGAGTAGTGAAGAGTGAGCTGTAGAAAGTTGTAGAGAGCTAGTAGTAGAGATTGAGTAGTAGAGAGTGAGTAGTAGGAGAGTGAGTAGTAGGGAGAGAGTAGTCGAGAGTGAGCAGTAGAGAGTAGTAGAGTGAGTAGTAGAGAGTGAGTAGTAGAGAGAGTAGTAGAGAGTGAGTAGTAGAGAGTAGTAGAGACTGAGTAGTAGAGTGAGTAATAGGGAGTAGTCGAGAGTGAGTAGTAGAGAGTGAGTAGTAGAGAGAGAGTAGTAGAGAGTGAGTATTAGAGAGTAGTAGAGAGTGAGTAGTAGATAGAGAGTAGTAGGGAGTAGTAGAGTAGTAGAGAGTGAGTAGTAGAGAGTGAGTAGTAGAGGGTTTTTGGAGTAGTGGAGATTGAGTAGTAGAGAGTAGTAGAGAGTGAATAGTAGAGTGAGTAGTGGGGAGTAGTAGAGAGTGTGTGAGTAGTAGAGTGAGTAGTAGAAAGTGAGTAGTAGAGAGTAGAAGAGTAGTAGAGAGTGGGTAATAGAATGAGTAGTAGAGAGTAGTAGAGAGCGAGTAGTAGAGACTGAGTAGTGGAGAGTGAGTAGTGGAGAGCGAGTAGTAGAGAGCAAGTAGTAGAGAGTGTGTAGTAGAGAGTGAGTAGTAGAGAGTAATAGAGAGTGAGTAGTAGAGAGAGTAGTAGAGAGTGAGTAGTAGAGAGTAGTAGAGTAGTAGAGAGAGGGTAATAGAATGAGTAGTAGAGCATAGTAGAGAGCGAGTAGGAGAGACTGAGTAGTGGAGAGTGAGTAGTAGAGAGCGAGTAGTAGAGAGTGAGTAGTAGAGAGTAGTAGAGAGTGAGTAGTAGAGAGAGTGTGGTAGAGAGTAGTAGAGAAGGAGTATTAGAGTAGTGGAGAGTGAGTGGTAGAGAGTAGTAGAGCATAGTAGAGTGAGTAGTAGAGAGTAGTAGAGAGTGAGTAGTAGAGAGAGAGTAGTAGGGAGTAGTAGAGTAGTAGATAGTGAGAAGTAGAATGAGTAGTAGAGTGAGTAGTAGAGAGTAGTAGAGAGCAGTAGTAGAGAGAGTAATAGAGAGTAGTAGAGAGTGAGTAGTAGAGAGTGAGAAGTAGGGAGAGTAGTAGAGAGTAATAGAGTAGTAGAGAGAGTAATAGAGTGAGTAGTTGAGAGCAAGTAGTAGAGAGTGAGTTGGTGAGAGTGAGCAGTAGAGAGAAGAAGAGAGCTAGTAGAAGAGAGTGAGTAGTAGATAGTGAGTAGTAGAGAGTGTGTAGTAGAGAGAGAGTAGTAGAGAGTGAGCAGCAAAGAGTAGTAGAGTGAGTAGTAGAGAGTGAGTAGTAGAGAGAGAGTAGTAGAGAGTGAGTAGCAGAGTAGTAGAACGTGAGTGGTAGAGAGTAGTAGAGAGAAGTAGAGTGAGTAGTAGAGAGTAGTTGAGAGTGAGTAGTAGAGAGAGTAGAAGAGAGTAGTAGAGTAGTAGAGAGTGAGTAGTAGAGAGTGAGTAGTAGAGTGAATAGTAGAGAGTAGTAGAGAGTGAGTAGTAGAGTGAGTAGTAGAGAGTAGTAGAGAGCAGTAGTAGAGAGAGTAGAAGAGAGTAGTAGAGTAGTAGAGAGTGAGTAGTAGAGAGTGAGTAGTAGAGTGAGTAGTAGAGAGTAGTAGAGAGTGAGTAGTAGAGAGTGAGTAGTAGAGAGTGAGTAGTAGGAGAGTGAGTAGTAGGGAGAGAGTAGTAGAGAGTGAGCAGTAGAGAGTAGTAGAGTGAGTATTAGAGAGTGAGTAGTAGAGAGAGAGTAGTAGAGAGTGAGTAGTAGAGAGTAGTAGAGACTGAGTAGTAGAGTGAGTAATAGGGAGTAATCTAGAGTGAGTAGTAGAGAGTGAGTAGTAGAGAGAGAGTAGTAGAGAGTGAGTATTAGAGAGTAGTAGAGAGTGAGTAGTAGATAGTGAGTAGTAGGGAGTAGTAGAGTAGTAGAGAGTGAGTAGTATAGAGTGAGTAGTAGAGGGTTTTTGGAGTAGTGGAGATTGAGTAGTAGAGAGTAGTAGAGAGTGAATAGTAGAGTGAGTAGTAGGGAGTAGTAGAGAGTGAGTGAGTAGTAGAGTGAGTAGTAGAGAGTGAGTAGTAGAGAGTAGTAGAGTAGTAGAGAGTGGGTAATAGAATGAGTAGTAGAGAGTAGTAGAGTGAGTAGTAGAGACTGAGTAGTGGAGAGAGAGTAGTAGAGAGTGAGTAGCAGAGTAGTAGAACGTGAGTGGTAGAGAGTAGGAGAGAGAAGTAGAGTGAGTAGTAGAGAGAGTAGAAGAGAGTAGTAGAGTAGTAGAGAGTGAGTAGTAGAGAGTGAGTAGTAGAGTGAATAAGTAGAGAGTAGTAGAAGAGTGAGTAGTAGAGTGAGTAGTAGAGAGTAGTAGAGAGCAGTAGTAGAGAGAGTAATAGAGAGTGAGTAGTAGCGAGTGAGTAGTAGAGAGTAGTAGATAGTGAGTAGTAGAGAGTGAGAAGTAGGGAGAGTAGAGAGAGTAGTAGAGAAGTAGAGAGAGTAATAGAGTGAATAGTAGAGAGTAGTTGAGAGCGAGTAGTAGAGAGTGAGTTGGTGAGAGTGAGCAGTAGAGAGAAGTAGAGAGCTAGTAGTAGAGAGTGAGTAGTATATAGTGATTAGTAGAGAGTGTGTAGTAGAGAGAGAGTAGTAGAGAGTGAGCAGTAAAGAGTAGTAGAGTGAGTAGTAGAGAGTGAGTAGTAGAGAGAGAGTAGTAGAGAGTGAGTAGCAGAGTAGTAGAAAGTGAGTGGTAGAGAGTAGTAGAGAGAAGTAGAGTGAGTAGTAGAGAGTAGTAGAGAGTGAGTAGTAGAGAGAGTAGAAGAGAGTAGTAGAGTAGTAGAGAGTGAGTAGTAGAGAGTGAGTAGTAGAGTGAGTAGTAGAGTAGTAGAGAGTGAGTAGTAGAGTGAGTAGTAGAGAGTAGTAGAGAGCGAGTAGTAGAGAGCAAGTAGTAGAAAGTGTGTAGTAGATAGTGAGTAGTAGAGAGTAGTAGAGAGTGAGTAGTAGAGAGAGTAGTAGAGAGTGAGAAGTAGAGAGAGCAGTAGAGAGTAGTAGAGTAGTAGAAAGTGAGTAATAGAGTGAGTAGTAGAAAGTAGTTGAGAGCGAGTAGTAGAGAGTGAGTAGTGAAGAGTGAGCAGTAGAGAGTTGTAGAGAGCTAGTAGTAGAGAGTGAGTAGTAGAGAGTGAGTTGTAGGAGAGTGGAGTAGTAGGGAGAGAGTAGTAGAGAGTGAGCAGTAGAGAGTAGTAGAGTGAGTAGTAGAGAGTGAGTAGTAGAGAGAGAGTAGTAGAGAGTGAGTAGTAGAGAGTAGTAGAGACTGAGTAGTAGAGTGAGTAATAGGGAGTAGTCGAGAGTGGGTAGTAGAGAGTGAGTAGTAGAGAGAGATTAGTAGAGAGTGAGTATTAGAGAGTAGTAGAGAGAGAGTAGTAGAGAGAGAGTAGTAGGGAGTAGAAGAGTAGTAGAGAGTGAGTAGTAGAGAGTGAGTAGTAGAGGGTTTTTGGAGTAGTGGAGATTGAGTAGTAGAGAGTAGTAGAGAGTGAATAGTAGAGTGAGTAGTAGGGAGTAGTAGAGAGTGAGTAGTAGAGAGTAGTAGAGAGTGAGTAGTAGAGAGAGTGTGGTAGAGAGTAGTAGAGAGGGAGTATTAGAGTAGTGGAGAGTGAGTGGTAGAGAGTAGTAGAGCGTAGTAGAGTGAGTAGTAGAGATTAGTAGAGAGTGAGTAGTAGAGAGAGAGTAGTAGGGAGTAGTAGAGTAGTAGGGAGTGAGTAGTAGAGAGTGAGTAGTAGAGGGTAGTGGAGTAGTGGAGAGTGAGTAGTAGAGAGTAGTAGAGACTGAATAGTAGAGTGAGTAATAGGGAGTAGTCGAGAGTGAGTAGTAGAGAGTGAGTAGTAGAGAGAGAGTAGTAGAGAGTGAGTAGTAGAGAGTGAGTAGTAGAGAGAGAGTAGTAGGGAGTAGTAGAGTAGTAGAGAGTGAGTAGTAGAGAGTGAGTAGTAGAGGGTTTTTGGAGTAGTGAAGATTGAGTAGTAAAGAGTAGTAGAGAGTGATAGTAGAGTGAGTAGTAGGGAGTAGTAGAGAGTGAATAGTAGAGTGAGTAGTAGAGAGTAGTAGAGAGCGAGTAGTAGAGAGCAAGTAGTAGAGAGTGTGTAGTAGAGAGTGAGTAGTAGAGAGTAGTAGAGAGTGAGTGATCGAGTGAGTAGTGGAGAGTAGTTGAGAGCGAGTAGTAGAGAGTAAGTTGTGGAGAGTGAGCAGTAGAGAGAAGTAGAGAGCTAGTAGTAGAGAGTGAGTAGTAGATAGTGAGTAGTAGAGAGTGAGTAGTAGAGAGAGAGTAGTAGAGAGTGAGCAGTAAAGAGTAGTAGAGTGAGTAGTAGAGAGACAGTAGTAGAAAGTGAGTGGTAGAGAGTAGTAGAGAGAAGTAGAGTGAGTAGTAGAGAGTAGTAGAGAGTGAGTAGTAGAGAGAGTAGTAGAGAGTAGTAGAGTGGTAGAGAGTGAGTAGTAGAGAGAATAGTAGAGAGTGAGAAGTAGAGAGAGCAGTAGAGAGTAGTAGAGTAGTAGAAAGTGAGTAATAGAATGAGTAGTAGAGTGAGTAGTAGAGAGTAGTAGAGAGCAGTAGTAGAGAGAGTAGAAGAGAGTAGTAGAGTAGTAGAGAGTGAGTAGTAGAGAGTGAGTAGTAGAGTGAGTAGTAGAGAGTAGTAGAGAGTGAGTAGTAGAGAGTGAGTAGTAGAGAGTGAGTAGTAGGAGAGTGAGTAGTAGGGAGAGAGTAGTAGAGAGTGAGCAGTAGAGAGTAGTAGAGTGAGTATTAGAGAGTGAGTAGTAGAGAGAGAGTAGTAGAGAGTAGTAGAGACTGAGTAGTAGAGTGAGTAATAGGGAGTAATCTAGAGTGAGTAGTAGAGAGTGAGTAGTAGAGAGAGAGTAGTAGAGAGTGAGTATTAGAGAGTAGTAGAGAGTGAGTAGTAGATAGTGAGTAGTAGGGAGTAGTAGAGTAGTAGAGAGTGAGTAGTATAGAGTGAGTAGTAGAGGGTTTTTGGAGTAGTGGAGATTGAGTAGTAGAGAGTAGTAGAGAGTGAATAGTAGAGTGAGTAGTAGGGAGTAGTAGAGAGTGAGTGAGTAGTAGAGTGAGTAGTAGAGAGTGAGTAGTAGAGAGTAGTAGAGTAGTAGAGAGTGGGTAATAGAATGAGTAGTAGAGAGTAGTAGAGTGAGTAGTAGAGACTGAGTAGTGGAGAGAGAGTAGTAGAGAGTGAGTAGCAGAGTAGTAGAACGTGAGTGGTAGAGAGTAGGAGAGAGAAGTAGAGTGAGTAGTAGAGAGAGTAGAAGAGAGTAGTAGAGTAGTAGAGAGTGAGTAGTAGAGAGTGAGTAGTAGAGTGAATAGTAGAGAGTAGTAGAGAGTGAGTAGTAGAGTGAGTAGTAGAGAGTAGTAGAGAGCAGTAGTCGAGAGAGTAATAGAGAGTGAGTAGTAGCGAGTGAGTAGTAGAGAGTAGTAGATAGTGAGTAGTAGAGAGTGAGAAGTAGGGAGAGTAGTAGAGAGTAGTAGAGCAGTAGAGAGAGAGTAATAGAGTGAGTAGTAGAGAGTAGTTGAGAGCGAGTAGTAGAGAGTGAGTTGGTGAGAGTGAGCAGTAGAGAGAAGTAGAGAGCTAGTAGTAGAGAGTGAGTAGTATATAGTGAGTAGTAGAGAGTGTGTAGTAGAGAGAGAGTAGTAGAGAGTGAGCAGTAAAGAGTAGTAGAGTGAGTAGTAGAGAGTGAGTAGTAGAGAGAGAGTAGTAGAGAGTGAGTAGCAGAGTAGTAGAAAGTGAGTGGTAGAGAGTAGTAGAGAGAAGTAGAGTGAGTAGTAGAGAGTAGTAGAGAGTGAGTAGTAGAGAGAGTAGAAGAGAGTAGTAGAGTAGTAGAGAGTGAGTAGTAGAGAGTGAGTAGTAGAGTGAGTAGTAGAGTAGTAGAGAGTGAGTAGTAGAGTGAGTAGTAGAGAGTAGTAGAGAGCGAGTAGTAGAGAGCAAGTAGTAGAAAGTGTGTAGTAGATAGTGAGTAGTAGAGAGTAGTAGAGAGTGAGTAGTAGAGAGAGTAGTAGAGAGTGAGAAGTAGAGAGAGCAGTAGAGAGTAGTAGAGTAGTAGAAAGTGAGTAATAGAGTGAGTAGTAGAAAGTAGTTGAGAGCGAGTAGTAGAGAGTGAGTAGTGAAGAGTGAGCAGTAGAGAGTTGTAGAGAGCTAGTAGTAGAGAGTGAGTAGTAGAGAGTGAGTAGTAGGAGAGTGAGTAGTAGGGAGAGAGTAGTAGAGAGTGAGCAGTAGAGAGTAGTAGAGTGAGTAGTAGAGAGTGAGTAGTAGAGAGAGAGTAGTAGAGAGTGAGTAGTAGAGAGTAGTAGAGACTGAGTAGTAGAGTGAGTAATAGGGAGTAGTCGAGAGTGGGTAGTAGAGAGTGAGTAGTAGAGAGAGATTAGTAGAGAGTGAGTATTAGAGAGTAGTAGAGAGAGAGTAGTAGAGAGAGAGTAGTAGGGAGTAGAAGAGTAGTAGAGAGTGAGTAGTAGAGAGTGAGTAGTAGAGGGTTTTTGGAGTAGTGGAGATTGAGTAGTAGAGAGTAGTAGAGAGTGAATAGTAGAGTGAGTAGTAGGGAGTAGTAGAGAGTGAGTAGTAGAGAGTAGTAGAGAGTGAGTAGTAGAGAGAGTGTGGTAGAGAGTAGTAGAGAGGGAGTATTAGAGTAGTGGAGAGTGAGTGGTAGAGAGTAGTAGAGCGTAGTAGAGTGAGTAGTAGAGATTAGTAGAGAGTGAGTAGTAGAGAGAGAGTAGTAGGGAGTAGTAGAGTAGTAGGGAGTGAGTAGTAGAGAGTGAGTAGTAGAGGGTAGTGGAGTAGTGGAGAGTGAGTAGTAGAGAGTAGTAGAGACTGAATAGTAGAGTGAGTAATAGGGAGTAGTCGAGAGTGAGTAGTAGAGAGTGAGTAGTAGAGAGAGAGTAGTAGAGAGTGAGTAGTAGAGAGTGAGTAGTAGAGAGAGAGTAGTAGGGAGTAGTAGAGTAGTAGAGAGTGAGTAGTAGAGAGTGAGTAGTAGAGGGTTTTTGGAGTAGTGAAGATTGAGTAGTAAAGAGTAGTAGAGAGTGAATAGTAGAGTGAGTAGTAGGGAGTAGTAGAGAGTGAATAGTAGAGTGAGTAGTAGAGAGTAGTAGAGAGCGAGTAGTAGAGAGCAAGTAGTAGAGAGTGTGTAGTAGAGAGTGAGTAGTAGAGAGTAGTAGAGAGTGAGTGATCGAGTGAGTAGTGGAGAGTAGTTGAGAGCGAGTAGTAGAGAGTAAGTTGTGGAGAGTGAGCAGTAGAGAGAAGTAGAGAGCTAGTAGTAGAGAGTGAGTAGTAGATAGTGAGTAGTAGAGAGTGAGTAGTAGAGAGAGAGTAGTAGAGAGGGAGCAGTAAAGAGTAGTAGAGTGAGTAGTAGAGAGACAGTAGTAGAAAGTGAGTGGTAGAGAGTAGTAGAGAGAAGTAGAGTGAGTAGTAGAGAGTAGTAGAGAGTGAGTAGTAGAGAGAGTAGTAGAGAGTAGTAGAGTGGTAGAGAGTGAGTAGTAGAGAGAATAGTAGAGAGTGAGAAGTAGAGAGAGCAGTAGAGAGTAGTAGAGTAGTAGAAAGTGAGTAATAGAATGAGTTGTAGAGTGAGTAGTAGAGAGTAGTAGAGAGCAGTAGTAGAGAGAGTAGAAGAGAGTAGTAGAGTAGTAGAGAGTGAGTAGTAGAGAGTGAGTAGTAGAGTGAGTAGTAGAGAGTAGTAGAGAGTGAGTAGTAGAGAGTGAGTAGTAGAGAGTGAGTAGTAGGAGAGTGAGTAGTAGGGAGAGAGTAGTAGAGAGTGAGCAGTAGAGAGTAGTAGAGTGAGTATTAGAGAGTGAGTAGTAGAGAGAGAGTAGTAGAGAGTAGTAGAGACTGAGTAGTAGAGTGAGTAATAGGGAGTAATCTAGAGTGAGTAGTAGAGAGTGAGTAGTAGAGAGAGAGTAGTAGAGAGTGAGTATTAGAGAGTAGTAGAGAGTGAGTAGTAGATAGTGAGTAGTAGGGAGTAGTAGAGTAGTAGAGAGTGAGTAGTATAGAGTGAGTAGTAGAGGGTTTTTGGAGTAGTGGAGATTGAGTAGTAGAGAGTAGTAGAGAGTGAATAGTAGAGTGAGTAGTAGGGAGTAGTAGAGAGTGAGTGAGTAGTAGAGTGAGTAGTAGAGAGTGAGTAGTAGAGAGTAGTAGAGTAGTAGAGAGTGGGTAATAGAATGAGTAGTAGAGAGTAGTAGAGTGAGTAGTAGAGACTGAGTAGTGGAGAGAGAGTAGTAGAGAGTGAGTAGCAGAGTAGTAGAACGTGAGTGGTAGAGAGTAGGAGAGAGAAGTAGAGTGAGTAGTAGAGAGAGTAGAAGAGAGTAGTAGAGTAGTAGAGAGTGAGTAGTAGAGAGTGAGTAGTAGAGTGAATAGTAGAGAGTAGTAGAGAGTGAGTAGTAGAGTGAGTAGTAGAGAGTAGTAGAGAGCAGTAGTCGAGAGAGTAATAGAGAGTGAGTAGTAGCGAGTGAGTAGTAGAGAGTAGTAGATAGTGAGTAGTAGAGAGTGAGAAGTAGGGAGAGTAGTAGAGAGTAGTAGAGCAGTAGAGAGAGAGTAATAGAGTGAGTAGTAGAGAGTAGTTGAGAGCGAGTAGTAGAGAGTGAGTTGGTGAGAGTGAGCAGTAGAGAGAAGTAGAGAGCTAGTAGTAGAGAGTGAGTAGTATATAGTGAGTAGTAGAGAGTGTGTAGTAGAGAGAGAGTAGTAGAGAGTGAGCAGTAAAGAGTAGTAGAGTGAGTAGTAGAGAGTGAGTAGTAGAGAGAGAGTAGTAGAGAGTGAGTAGCAGAGTAGTAGAAAGTGAGTGGTAGAGAGTAGTAGAGAGAAGTAGAGTGAGTAGTAGAGAGTAGTAGAGAGTGAGTAGTAGAGAGAGTAGAAGAGAGTAGTAGAGTAGTAGAGAGTGAGTAGTAGAGAGTGAGTAGTAGAGTGAGTAGTAGAGTAGTAGAGAGTGAGTAGTAGAGTGAGTAGTAGAGAGTAGTAGAGAGCGAGTAGTAGAGAGCAAGTAGTAGAAAGTGTGTAGTAGATAGTGAGTAGTAGAGAGTAGTAGAGAGTGAGTAGTAGAGAGAGTAGTAGAGAGTGAGAAGTAGAGAGAGCAGTAGAGAGTAGTAGAGTATTAGAAAGTGAGTAATAGAGTGAGTAGTAGAAAGTAGTTGAGAGCGAGTAGTAGAGAGTGAGTAGTGAAGAGTGAGCAGTAGAGAGTTGTAGAGAGCTAGTAGTAGAGAGTGAGTAGTAGAGAGTGAGTAGTAGGAGAGTGAGTAGTAGGGAGAGAGTAGTAGAGAGTGAGCAGTAGAGAGTAGTAGAGTGAGTAGTAGAGAGTGAGTAGTAGAGAGAGAGTAGTAGAGAGTGAGTAGTAGAGAGTAGTAGAGACTGAGTAGTAGAGTGAGTAATAGGGAGTAGTCGAGAGTGGGTAGTAGAGAGTGAGTAGTAGAGAGAGATTAGTAGAGAGTGAGTATTAGAGAGTAGTAGAGAGAGAGTAGTAGAGAGAGAGTAGTAGGGAGTAGAAGAGTAGTAGAGAGTGAGTAGTAGAGAGTGAGTAGTAGAGGGTTTTTGGAGTAGTGGAGATTGAGTAGTAGAGAGTAGTAGAGAGTGAATAGTAGAGTGAGTAGTAGGGAGTAGTAGAGAGTGAGTAGTAGAGAGTAGTAGAGAGTGAGTAGTAGAGAGAGTGTGGTAGAGAGTAGTAGAGAGGGAGTATTAGAGTAGTGGAGAGTGAGTGGTAGAGAGTAGTAGAGCGTAGTAGAGTGAGTAGTAGAGATTAGTAGAGAGTGAGTAGTAGAGAGAGAGTAGTAGGGAGTAGTAGAGTAGTAGGGAGTGAGTAGTAGAGAGTGAGTAGTAGAGGGTAGTGGAGTAGTGGAGAGTGAGTAGTAGAGAGTAGTAGAGACTGAATAGTAGAGTGAGTAATAGGGAGTAGTCGAGAGTGAGTAGTAGAGAGTGAGTAGTAGAGAGAGAGTAGTAGAGAGTGAGTAGTAGAGAGTGAGTAGTAGAGAGAGAGTAGTAGGGAGTAGTAGAGTAGTAGAGAGTGAGTAGTAGAGAGTGAGTAGTAGAGGGTTTTTGGAGTAGTGAAGATTGAGTAGTAAAGAGTAGTAGAGAGTGAATAGTAGAGTGAGTAGTAGGGAGTAGTAGAGAGTGAATAGTAGAGTGAGTAGTAGAGAGTAGTAGAGAGCGAGTAGTAGAGAGCAAGTAGTAGAGAGTGTGTAGTAGAGAGTGAGTAGTAGAGAGTAGTAGAGAGTGAGTGATCGAGTGAGTAGTGGAGAGTAGTTGAGAGCGAGTAGTAGAGAGTAAGTTGTGGAGAGTGAGCAGTAGAGAGAAGTAGAGAGCTAGTAGTAGAGAGTGAGTAGTAGATAGTGAGTAGTAGAGAGTGAGTAGTAGAGAGAGAGTAGTAGAGAGGGAGCAGTAAAGAGTAGTAGAGTGAGTAGTAGAGAGACAGTAGTAGAAAGTGAGTGGTAGAGAGTAGTAGAGAGAAGTAGAGTGAGTAGTAGAGAGTAGTAGAGAGTGAGTAGTAGAGAGAGTAGTAGAGAGTAGTAGAGTGGTAGAGAGTGAGTAGTAGAGAGAATAGTAGAGAGTGAGAAGTAGAGAGAGCAGTAGAGAGTAGTAGAGTAGTAGAAAGTGAGTAATAGAATGAGTAGTAGAGTGAGTAGTAGAGAGTAGTAGAGAGCAGTAGTAGAGAGAGTAGAAGAGAGTAGTAGAGTAGTAGAGAGTGAGTAGTAGAGAGTGAGTAGTAGAGTGAGTAGTAGAGAGTAGTAGAGAGTGAGTAGTAGAGAGTGAGTAGTAGAGAGTGAGTAGTAGGAGAGTGAGTAGTAGGGAGAGAGTAGTAGAGAGTGAGCAGTAGAGAGTAGTAGAGTGAGTATTAGAGAGTGAGTAGTAGAGAGAGAGTAGTAGAGAGTAGTAGAGACTGAGTAGTAGAGTGAGTAATAGGGAGTAATCTAGAGTGAGTAGTAGAGAGTGAGTAGTAGAGAGAGAGTAGTAGAGAGTGAGTATTAGAGAGTAGTAGAGAGTGAGTAGTAGATAGTGAGTAGTAGGGAGTAGTAGAGTAGTAGAGAGTGAGTAGTATAGAGTGAGTAGTAGAGGGTTTTTGGAGTAGTGGAGATTGAGTAGTAGAGAGTAGTAGAGAGTGAATAGTAGAGTGAGTAGTAGGGAGTAGTAGAGAGTGAGTGAGTAGTAGAGTGAGTAGTAGAGAGTGAGTAGTAGAGAGTAGTAGAGTAGTAGAGAGTGGGTAATAGAATGAGTAGTAGAGAGTAGTAGAGTGAGTAGTAGAGACTGAGTAGTGGAGAGAGAGTAGTAGAGAGTGAGTAGCAGAGTAGTAGAACGTGAGTGGTAGAGAGTAGGAGAGAGAAGTAGAGTGAGTAGTAGAGAGAGTAGAAGAGAGTAGTAGAGTAGTAGAGAGTGAGTAGTAGAGAGTGAGTAGTAGAGTGAATAGTAGAGAGTAGTAGAGAGTGAGTAGTAGAGTGAGTAGTAGAGAGTAGTAGAGAGCAGTAGTCGAGAGAGTAATAGAGAGTGAGTAGTAGCGAGTGAGTAGTAGAGAGTAGTAGATAGTGAGTAGTAGAGAGTGAGAAGTAGGGAGAGTAGTAGAGAGTAGTAGAGCAGTAGAGAGAGAGTAATAGAGTGAGTAGTAGAGAGTAGTTGAGAGCGAGTAGTAGAGAGTGAGTTGGTGAGAGTGAGCAGTAGAGAGAAGTAGAGAGCTAGTAGTAGAGAGTGAGTAGTATATAGTGAGTAGTAGAGAGTGTGTAGTAGAGAGAGAGTAGTAGAGAGTGAGCAGTAAAGAGTAGTAGAGTGAGTAGTAGAGAGTGAGTAGTAGAGAGAGAGTAGTAGAGAGTGAGTAGCAGAGTAGTAGAAAGTGAGTGGTAGAGAGTAGTAGAGAGAAGTAGAGTGAGTAGTAGAGAGTAGTAGAGAGTGAGTAGTAGAGAGAGTAGAAGAGAGTAGTAGAGTAGTAGAGAGTGAGTAGTAGAGAGTGAGTAGTAGAGAGAGAGTAGTAGGGAGTAGTAGAGTAGTAGGGAGTGAGTAGTAGAGAGTGAGTAGTAGAGGGTAGTGGAGTAGTGGAGAGTGAGTAGTAGAGAGTAGTAGAGACTGAATAGTAGAGTGAGTAATAGGGAGAAGTCGTAGAGAGTGAGAAGTAGAGAGAGCAGTAGAGAGTAGTAGAGTATTAGAAAGTGAGTAATAGAGTGAGTAGTAGAAAGTAGTTGAGAGCGAGTAGTAGAGAGTGAGTAGTGAAGAGTGAGCAGTAGAGAGTTGTAGAGAGCTAGTAGTAGAGAGTGAGTAGTAGAGAGTGAGTAGTAGGAGAGTGAGTAGTAGGGAGAGAGTAGTAGAGAGTGAGCAGTAGAGAGTAGTAGAGTGAGTAGTAGAGAGTGAGTAGTAGAGAGAGAGTAGTAGAGAGTGAGTAGTAGAGAGTAGTAGAGACTGAGTAGTAGAGTGAGTAATAGGGAGTAGTCGAGAGTGGGTAGTAGAGAGTGAGTAGTAGAGAGAGATTAGTAGAGAAGAGTGAGCAGTAGAGAGAAGTAGAGAGCTAGTAGTAGAGAGTGAGTAGTAGATAGTGAGTAGTAGAGAGTGAGTAGTAGAGAGAGAGTAGTAGAGAGTGAGCAGTAAAGAGTAGTAGAGTGAGTAGTAGAGAGACAGTAGTAGAAAGTGAGTGGTAGAGAGTAGTAGAGAGAAGTAGAGTGAGTAGTAGAGAGTAGTAGAGAGTGAGTAGTAGAGAGAGTAGTAGAGAGTAGTAGAGTGGTAGAGAGTGAGTAGTAGAGAGAATAGTAGAGAGTGAGAAGTAGAGAGAGCAGTAGAGAGTAGTAGAGTAGTAGAAAGTGAGTAATAGAATGAGTAGTAGAGTGAGTAGTAGAGAGTAGTAGAGAGTAGTAGAGAGAGTAGAAGAGAGTAGTAGAGTAGTAGAGAGTGAGTAGTAGAGAGTGAGTAGTAGAGTGAGTAGTAGAGAGTAGTAGAGAGTGAGTAGTAGAGAGTGAGTAGTAGAGAGTGAGTAGTAGGAGAGTGAGTAGTAGGGAGAGAGTAGTAGAGAGTGAGCAGTAGAGAGTAGTAGAGTGAGTATTAGAGAGTGAGTAGTAGAGAGAGAGTAGTAGAGAGTAGTAGAGACTGAGTAGTAGAGTGAGTAATAGGGAGTAATCTAGAGTGAGTAGTAGAGAGTGAGTAGTAGAGAGAGAGTAGTAGAGAGTGAGTATTAGAGAGTAGTAGAGAGTGAGTAGTAGATAGTGAGTAGTAGGGAGTAGTAGAGTAGTAGAGAGTGAGTAGTATAGAGTGAGTAGTAGAGGGTTTTTGGAGTAGTGGAGATTGAGTAGTAGAGAGTAGTAGAGAGTGAATAGTAGAGTGAGTAGTAGGGAGTAGTAGAGAGTGAGTGAGTAGTAGAGTGAGTAGTAGAGAGTGAGTAGTAGAGAGTAGTAGAGTAGTAGAGAGTGGGTAATAGAATGAGTAGTAGAGAGTAGTAGAGTGAGTAGTAGAGACTGAGTAGTGGAGAGAGAGTAGTAGAGAGTGAGTAGCAGAGTAGTAGAACGTGAGTGGTAGAGAGTAGGAGAGAGAAGTAGAGTGAGTAGTAGAGAGAGTAGAAGAGAGTAGTAGAGTAGTAGAGAGTGAGTAGTAGAGAGTGAGTAGTAGAGTGAATAGTAGAGAGTAGTAGAGAGTGAGTAGTAGAGTGAGTAGTAGAGAGTAGTAGAGAGCAGTAGTCGAGAGAGTAATAGAGAGTGAGTAGTAGCGAGTGAGTAGTAGAGAGTAGTAGATAGTGAGTAGTAGAGAGTGAGAAGTAGGGAGAGTAGTAGAGAGTAGTAGAGCAGTAGAGAGAGAGTAATAGAGTGAGTAGTAGAGAGTAGTTGAGAGCGAGTAGTAGAGAGTGAGTTGGTGAGAGTGAGCAGTAGAGAGAAGTAGAGAGCTAGTAGTAGAGAGTGAGTAGTATATAGTGAGTAGTAGAGAGTGTGTAGTAGAGAGAGAGTAGTAGAGAGTGAGCAGTAAAGAGTAGTAGAGTGAGTAGTAGAGAGTGAGTAGTAGAGAGAGAGTAGTAGAGAGTGAGTAGCAGAGTAGTAGAAAGTGAGTGGTAGAGAGTAGTAGAGAGAAGTAGAGTGAGTAGTAGAGAGTAGTAGAGAGTGAGTAGTAGAGAGAGTAGAAGAGAGTAGTAGAGTAGTAGAGAGTGAGTAGTAGAGAGTGAGTAGTAGAGTGAGTAGTAGAGTAGTAGAGAGTGAGTAGTAGAGTGAGTAGTAGAGAGTAGTAGAGAGCGAGTAGTAGAGAGCAAGTAGTAGAAAGTGTGTAGTAGATAGTGAGTAGTAGAGAGTAGTAGAGAGTGAGTAGTAGAGAGAGTAGTAGAGAGTGAGAAGTAGAGAGAGCAGTAGAGAGTAGTAGAGTAGTAGAAAGTGAGTAATAGAGTGAGTAGTAGAAAGTAGTTGAGAGCGAGTAGTAGAGAGTGAGTAGTGAAGAGTGAGCAGTAGAGAGTTGTAGAGAGCTAGTAGTAGAGAGTGAGTAGTAGAGAGTGAGTAGTAGGAGAGTGAGTAGTAGGGAGAGAGTAGTAGAGAGTGAGCAGTAGAGAGTAGTAGAGTGAGTAGTAGAGAGTGAGTAGTAGAGAGAGAGTAGTAGAGAGTGAGTAGTAGAGAGTAGTAGAGACTGAGTAGTAGAGTGAGTAATAGGGAGTAGTCGAGAGTGGGTAGTAGAGAGTGAGTAGTAGAGAGAGATTAGTAGAGAGTGAGTATTAGAGAGTAGTAGAGAGAGAGTAGTAGAGAGAGAGTAGTAGGGAGTAGAAGAGTAGTAGAGAGTGAGTAGTAGAGAGTGAGTAGTAGAGGGTTTTTGGAGTAGTGGAGATTGAGTAGTAGAGAGTAGTAGAGAGTGAATAGTAGAGTGAGTAGTAGGGAGTAGTAGAGAGTGAGTAGTAGAGAGTAGTAGAGAGTGAGTAGTAGAGAGAGTGTGGTAGAGAGTAGTAGAGAGGGAGTATTAGAGTAGTGGAGAGTGAGTGGTAGAGAGTAGTAGAGCGTAGTAGAGTGAGTAGTAGAGATTAGTAGAGAGTGAGTAGTAGAGAGAGAGTAGTAGGGAGTAGTAGAGTAGTAGGGAGTGAGTAGTAGAGAGTGAGTAGTAGAGGGTAGTGGAGTAGTGGAGAGTGAGTAGTAGAGAGTAGTAGAGACTGAATAGTAGAGTGAGTAATAGGGAGTAGTCGAGAGTGAGTAGTAGAGAGTGAGTAGTAGAGAGAGAGTAGTAGAGAGTGAGTAGTAGAGAGTGAGTAGTAGAGAGAGAGTAGTAGGGAGTAGTAGAGTAGTAGAGAGTGAGTAGTAGAGAGTGAGTAGTAGAGGGTTTTTGGAGTAGTGAAGATTGAGTAGTAAAGAGTAGTAGAGAGTGAATAGTAGAGTGAGTAGTAGGGAGTAGTAGAGAGTGAATAGTAGAGTGAGTAGTAGAGAGTAGTAGAGAGCGAGTAGTAGAGAGCAAGTAGTAGAGAGTGTGTAGTAGAGAGTGAGTAGTAGAGAGTAGTAGAGAGTGAGTGATCGAGTGAGTAGTGGAGAGTAGTTGAGAGCGAGTAGTAGAGAGTAAGTTGTGGAGAGTGAGCAGTAGAGAGAAGTAGAGAGCTAGTAGTAGAGAGTGAGTAGTAGATAGTGAGTAGTAGAGAGTGAGTAGTAGAGAGAGAGTAGTAGAGAGTGAGCAGTAAAGAGTAGTAGAGTGAGTAGTAGAGAGACAGTAGTAGAAAGTGAGTGGTAGAGAGTAGTAGAGAGAAGTAGAGTGAGTAGTAGAGAGTAGTAGAGAGTGAGTAGTAGAGAGAGTAGTAGAGAGTAGTAGAGTGGTAGAGAGTGAGTAGTAGAGAGAATAGTAGAGAGTGAGAAGTAGAGAGAGCAGTAGAGAGTAGTAGAGTAGTAGAAAGTGAGTAATAGAATGAGTAGTAGAGAGTAGTAGAGAGCGAGTAGTAGAGACTGAGTAGTGGAGAGTGAGTAGTAGAGAGCGAGTAGTAGAGAGCAAGTAGTAGAAAGTATGTAGTAGATATTGAGTAGTAGAGAGTAGTAGAGAGTGAGTAGTAGAGAGAGTAGTAGAGAGTGAGAAGTAGAGAGAGCAGTAGAGAGTAGTTGAGAGCGAGTAGTAGAGAGTGAGTAGTGAAGAGTGAGCTGTAGAAAGTTGTAGAGAGCTAGTAGTAGAGATTGAGTAGTAGAGAGTGAGTAGTAGGAGAGTGAGTAGTAGGGAGAGAGTAGTAGAGAGTGAGCAGTAGAGAGTAGTAGAGTGAGTAGTAGAGAGTGAGTAGTAGTGAGAGAGTAGTAGAGAGTGAGTAGTAGAGAGTAGTAGAGACTGAGTAGTAGAGTGAGTAATAGGGAGTAGTCGAGAGTGAGTAGTAGAGAGTGAGTAGTAGAGAGAGAGTAGTAGAGAGTGAGTATTAGAGAGTAGTAGAGAGTGAGTAGTAGATAGAGAGTAGTAGGGAGTAGTAGAGTAGTAGAGAGTGAGTAGTAGAGAGTGAGTAGTAGAGGGTTTTTGGAGTAGTGGAGATTGAGTAATAGAGAGTAGTAGAGAGTGAATAGTAGAGTGAGTAGTGGGGAGTAGTAGAGAGTGTGTGAGTAGTAGAGTGAGTAGTAGAAAGTGAGTAGTAGAGAGTAGAAGAGTAGTAGAGAGTGGGTAATAGAATGAGTAGTAGAGAGTAGTAGAGAGCGAGTAGTAGAGACTGAGTAGTGGAGAGTGAGTAGTGGAGAGCGAGTAGTAGAGAGCAAGTAGTAGAGAGTGTGTAGTAGAGAGTGAGTAGTAGAGAGTAATAGAGAGTGAGTAGTAGAGAGAGTAGTAGAGAGTGAGTAGTAGAGAGTAGTAGAGTAGTAGAGAGAGGGTAATAGAATGAGTAGTAGAGCATAGTAGAGAGCGGATGTATGACGTTACAACGCACACTATTACAACGCATGCACTTACAACGCATTTTTTACAACGCATAATCCATTACAACGCATGACATTACAACGCATGACACTACAACGCATTTTAAAAAAATACCTTTACAACGCACTACCATTACAACGCATACTACCTTTACAACGCATACCATTACAACGCATAATATTAAATTACATTTAAGGTAAGTATTAGATAGTATAGGGGTAAAAATTACTATTCTAACTCCAGGGGGTGCAACAGTAGGGTAAGTGTTGGATAGTGTAGGGGTAAAAATTACTATTCTAACTCCAGGGGGTGCAACAGTAGGGTAAGTGTTGGATAGTGTAGGGGTAAAAATTACTATTCTAACTCCAGGGGGTGCAACAGTAGGGTAAGTGTTGGATAGTGTAGGGGTAAAAATTACTATTCTAACTCCAGGGGGTGCAACAGTAGGGAAAGTGTTGGATAGTATAGGGGTAAAAATTACTATTCTAACTCCAGGGGGTGCATCAGTAGGGTAAGTGTTGGATAGTATAGGGGTAAAAATTACTATTCTAACTCCAGGGGGTGCATCAGTAGGGAAAGTGTTGGATAGTATAGGGGTAAAAATTACTATTCTAACTCCAGGGGGTGCATCAGTAGGGTAAGTGTTGGATAGTATAGGGGTAAAAATTACTATTCTAACTCCAGGGGGTGCATCAGTAGGGTAAGTGTTGGATAGTATAGGGGTAAAAATTACTATTCTAACTCCAGGGGGTGCATCAGTAGGGTAAGTGTTGGATAGTATAGGGGTAAAAATTACTATTCTAACTCCAGGGGGTGCATCAGTAGGGTAAGTGTTGGATAGTATAGGGGTAAAAATTACTATTCTAACTCCAGGGGGTGCATCAGTAGGGAAAGTGTTGGATAGTATAGGGGTAAAAATTACTATTCTAACTCCAGGGGGTGCATCAGTAGGGTAAGTGTTGGATAGTATAGGGGTAAAAATTACTATTCTAACTCCAGGGGGTGCATCAGTAGGGAAAGTGTTGGATAGTATAGGGGTAAAAATTACTATTCTAACTCCAGGGGGTGCATCAGTAGGGTAAGTGTTGGATAGTATAGGGGTAAAAATTACTATTCTAACTCCAGGGGGTGCATCAGTAGGGTAAGTGTTGGATAGTATAGTGTAATATTATGCGTTGTAATGGTATGCGTTGTAATGGTAGTATGCGTTGTAATGGAATGCGTTGTAATGGTAGTTTTTAAAAATGCGTTGTAGTGTCATGCGTTGTAATATCATGCGTTGTAATGGATTATGCGTTGTAAAAAATGCGTTGTAATGGTAGTGCGTTGTAAAAGTTGCGTTGTAAAGGTTGTTCCCCGTAGAGAGCGAGTAGGAGAGACTGAGTAGTGGATAGTGAGTAGTAGAGAGCGAGTAGTAGAGAGTGAGTAGTAGAGAGTAGTAGAGAGTGAGTAGTAGAGACAGTGTGGTAGAGAGTAGTAGAGAAGGAGTATTAGAGTAGTGGAGAGTGAGTGGTAGAGAGTAGTAGAGCATAGTAGAGTGAGTAGTAGAGAGTAGTAGAGAGTGAGTAGTAGAGAGAGAGTAGTAGGGAGTAGTAGAGTAGTAGATAGTGAGAAGTAGAATGAGTAGTAGAGTGAGTAGTAGAGAGTAGTAGAGAGCAGTAGTAGAGAGAGTAATAGAGAGTGAGTAGTAGCGAGTGAGTAGTAGAGAGTAGTAGAGAGTGAGTAGTAGAGAGTGAGAAGTAGGGAGAGTAGTAGAGAGTAGTAGAGTAGTAGAGAGAGTAATAGAGTGAGTAGTTGAGAGCAAGTAGTAGAGAGTGAGTTGATGAGAGTGAGCAGTAGAGAGAAGTAGAGAGCTAGTAGAAGAGAGTTAGTAGTAGATAGTGAGTAGTAGAGAGTGTGTAGTAGAGAGAGAGTAGTAGAGAGTGAGCAGCAAAGAGTAGTAGAGTGAGTAGTAGAGAGTGAGTAGTAGAGAGAGAGTAGTAGAGAGTGAGTAGCAGAGTAGTAGAACGTGAGTGGTAGAGAGTAGTAGAGAGAAGTAGAGTGAGTAGTAGAGAGTAGTTGAGAGTGAGTAGTAGAGAGAGTAGAAGAGAGTAGTAGAGTAGTAGAGAGTGAGTAGTAGAGAGTGAGTAGTAGAGTGAATAGTAGAGAGTAGTAGAGAGTGAGTAGTAGAGTGAGTAGTAGAGAGTAGTAGAGAGCAGTAGTAGAGAGAGTAATAGAGAGTGAGTAGTAGCGAGTGAGTAGTAGAGAGTAGTAGAGAGTGAGCAGTAGAGAGTTGTAGAAAGCTAGTAGTAGAGAGTGAGTAGTAGAGAGTGAGTAGTAGGAGAGTGAGTAGTAGGGAGAGAGTAGTAGAGAGTGAGCAGTAGAGAGTAGTAGAGTGAGTATTAGAGAGTGAGTAGTAGAGAGAGAGTAGTAGAGAGTGAGTAGTAGAGAGTAGTAGAGACTGAGTAGTAGAGTGAGTAATAGGGAGTAGTCTAGAGTGAGTAGTAGAGAGTGAGTAGTAGAGAGAGAGTAGTAGAGAGTGAGTATTAGAGAGTAGTAGAGAGTGAGTAGTAGATAGTGAGTAGTAGGGAGTAGTAGAGTAGTAGAGAGTGAGTAGTATAGAGTGAGTAGTAGAGGGTTTTTGGAGTAGTGGAGATTGAGTAGTAGAGAGTAGTAGAGAGTGAATAGTAAAGTGAGTAGTAGGGAGTAGTAGAGAGTGAGTGAGTAGTAGAGTGAGTAGTAGAGAGTGAGTAGTAGAGAGTAGTAGAGTAGTAGAGAGTGGGTAATAGAATGAGTAGTAGAGAGTAGTAGAGTGAGTAGTAGAGACTGAGTAGTGGAGAGAGAGTAGTAGTGAGTGAGTAGCAGAGTAGTAGAACGTGAGTGGTAGAGAGTAGGAGAGAGAAGTAGAGTGAGTAGTAGAGAGAGTAGAAGAGAGTAGTAGAGTAGTAGAGAGTGAGTAGTAGAGAGTGAGTAGTAGAGTGAATAGTAGAGAGTAGTAGAGAGTGAGTAGTAGAGTGAGTAGTAGAGAGTAGTAGAGAGCAGTAGTAGAGAGAGTAATAAAGAGTGAGTAGTAGCGAGTGAGTAGTAGAGAGTAGTAGATAGTGAGTAGTAGAGAGTGAGAAGTAGGGAGAGTAGTAGAGAGTAGTAGAGCAGTAGAGAGAGAGTAATAGAGTGAGTAGTAGAGAGTAGTTGAGAGCGAGTAGTAGAGAGTGAGTTGGTGAGAGTGAGCAGTAGAGAGAAGTAGAGAGCTAGTAGTAGAGAGTGAGTGGTAGATAGTGAGTAGTAGATAGTGTGTAGTAGAGAGAGAGTAGTAGAGAGTGAGCAGTAAAGAGTAGTAGAGTGTGTAGTAGAGAGTGAGTAGTAGAGAGAGAGTAGTAGAGAGTGAGTAGCAGAGTAGTAGAAAGTGAGTGGTAGACAGTAGTAGAGAGAAGTAGAGTGAGTAGTAGAGAGTAGTAGAGAGTGAGTAGTAGAGAGAGTAGAAGAGAGTAGTAGAGTAGTAGAGAGTAAGTAGTAGAGAGTGAGTAGTAGAGTGAGTAGTAGAGTAGTAGAGAGTGAGTAGTAGAGTGAGTAGTAGAGAGTAGTAGAGAGCGAGTAGTAGAGAGCAAGTAGGAGAAAGTGTGTAGTAGATTGTGAGTAGTAGAGAGTAGTAGAGAGTGAGTAGTAGAGAGAGTAGTAGAGAGTGAGAAGTAGAGAGAGCAGTAGAGAGTAGTAGAGTAGTAGAAAGTGAGTAATAGAGTGAGTAGTAGAAAGTAGTTGAGAGCGAGTAGAAGAGAGTGAGTAGTGAAGAGTGAGCAGTAGAGAGTTGTAGAGCGCTAGTAGTAGAGAGTGAGTAGTAGAGAGTGAGTAGTAGGAGAGTGAGTAGTAGGGAGAGAGTAGTAGAGAGTGAGCAGTAGAGAGTAGTAGAGTGAGTAGTAGAGAGTGAGTAGTAGAGAGAGAGTAGTAGAGAGTGAGTAGTAGAGAGTAGTAGAGACTGAGTAGTAGAGTGAGTAATAGGGAGTAGTCGAGAGTGAGTAGTAGAGAGTGAGTAGTAGAGAGAGAGTAGTAGAGAGTGAGTATTAGAGAGTAGTAGAGAGAGAGTAGTAGAGAGAGAGTAGTAGGGAGTAGTAGAGTAGTAGAGAGTGAGTAGTAGAGGGTTTTTGGAGTAGTGGAGATTGAGTAGTAGAGAGTAGTAGAGAGTGAATAGTAGAGTGAGTAGTAGGGAGTAGTAGAGAGTGAGTAGTAGAGTGAGTAGTAGAGAGTGAGTGGTAGAGAGTAGTAGAGTAGTAGAGAGTGGGTAATAGAATGAGTAGTAGAGAGTAGTAGAGAGCGAGTAGTAGAGACTGAGTAGTGGAGAGTGAGTAGTAGAGAGCGAGTAGTAGAGAGCAAGTAGTAGAGAGTGTGTAGTAGAGAGTGAGTAGTAGAGAGTAATAGAGAGTGAGTAGTAGAGAGAGTAGTAGAGAGAGAGTAGTAGAGAGTAGTAGAGTAGTAGAGAGAGGGTAATAGAATGAGTAGTAGAGCGCAGTAGAGAGCGAGTAGGAGAGACTGAGTAGTGGAGAGTGAGTAGTAGAAAGCGAGTAGTAGAGAGTGAGTAGTAGAGAGTAGTAGAGAGTGAGTAGTAGTGAGAGTGTGGTAGAGAGTAGTAGAGAAGGAGTTTTAGAGTAGTGGAGAGTGAGTGGTAGAGAGTAGTAGAGCATAGTAGAGTGAGTAGTAGAGAGTAGTAGAGAGTGAGTAGTAGAGAGAGAGTAGTAGGGAGTAGTAGAGTAGTATGGAGTGAGTAGTAGAGAGTGAGTAGTAGAGGGTAGTGGAGTAGTGGAGAGTGAGTAGTAGAGTGAGTAGTAGGGAGTAGTCGAGAGTGAGTAGTAGAGAGTGAGTAGTAGAGAGAGAGTAGTAGAGAGTGAGTAGTAGAGAGTAGTAGAGAGTGAGTAGTAGAGTGTGAGTAGTAGAGAGAGAGTAGTAGGGAGTAGTAGAGTAGTAGAGAGTGAGTAGTAGAGAGTGAGTAGTAGAGGGTTTTCGGAGTAGTGGAGATTGAGTAGTAAAGAGTAGTAGAGCGTGAATAGTAGAGTGGGTAGTAGAGAGTAGTAGAGAGCGAGTAGTAGAGAGCAAGTAGTAGAGAGTGTGTAGTAGAGAGTGAGTATTAGAGAGTAGTAGAGTAGTAGAGAGTGAGTAATAGAGTGAGTAGTGGAGAGTAGTTGAGAGCGAGTAGTAGAGAGTAAGTTGTGGAGAGTGAGCAGTAGAGAGAAGTAGAGAGATAGTAGTAGAGAGTGAGTAGTAGATAGTGAGTAGTAGAGAGTGAGTAGTAGAGAGAGAGTAGTAGAGAGTGAGCAGTAAAGAGAAGTAGAGTGAGTAGTAGAGAGACAGTAGTAGAAAGTGAGTGGTAGAGAGTAGTAGAGAGAAGTAGAGTGAGTAGTAGAGAGTAGTAGAGAGTGAGTAGTAGAGAGAGTAGTAGAGAGTAGTAGAGTGGTAGAGAGTGAGTAGTAGAGAGAATAGTAGAGAGTGAGAAGTAGAGAGAGCAGTAGAGAGTAGTAGAGTAGTAGAAAGTGAGTAATAGAATGAGTAGTAGAGAGTAGTAGAGAGCGAGTAGTAGAGACAGAGTAGTGGAGAGTGAGTAGTAGAGAGCGAGTAGTAGAGAGCAAGTAGTAGAAAGTGTGTAGTAGATAGTGAGTAGTAGAGAGTAGTAGAGAGTGAGTAGTAGAGAGAGTAGTAGAGAGTGAGAAGTAGAGAGAGCAGTAGAGAGTAGTGGAGTAGTAGAAAGTGAGTAATAGAGTGAGTAGTAGAAAGTAGTTGAGAGCGAGTAGTAGAGAGTGAGTAGTGAAGAGTGAGCAGTAGAAAGTTGTAGAGAGCTAGTAGCAGAGATTGAGTAGTAGAGAGTGAGTAGTAGGAGAGTGAGTAGTAGGGAGAGAGTAGTAGAGAGTGAGCAGTAGAGAGTAGTAAAGTGAGTAGTAGAGAGTGAGTAGTAGAGAGAGAGTAGTAGAGAGTGAGTAGTAGAGAGTAGTAGAGACTGAGTAGTAGAGTGAGTAATAGGGAGTAGTCGAGAGTGAGTAGTAGAGAGTGAGTAGTAGAGAGAGAGTAATAGAGAGTGAGTATTAGAGAGTAGTAGAGGGTGAGTAGTAGATAGAGAGTAGTAGGGAGTAGTAGAGTAGTAGAGAGTGAGTAGTAGAGAGTGAGTAGTAGAGTAGTAGAAAGTGAGTGGTAGAGAGTAGTAGAGTGAGTAGTAGAGAGTGAGTAGTAGAGAGAGAGTAGTAGAGAGTGAGTAGTAAAGAGTAGTAGAGACTGAGTAGTAGAGTGAGTAATAGGGAGTAGTCGAGAGTGAGTAGTAGAGAGTGAGTAGTAGAGAGAGAGAGTAGTAGAAAGTGAGTATTAGAGAGTAGTAGAGAGTGAGTAGTAGATAGAGAGTAGTAGGGAGTAGTAGAGTAGTAGAGAGTGAGTAGTAGAGAGTGAGTAGTAGAGGGTTTTTGGAGTAGTGGAGATTGAGTAGTAGAGAGTAGTAGAGAGTGAATAGTAGAGTGAGTAGTGGGGAGTAGTAGAGAGTGTGTGAGTAGTAGAGTGAGTAGTAGAAAGTGAGTAGTAGAGAGTAGAAGAGTAGTAGAGAGTGGGTAATAGAATGAGTAGTAGAGAGTAGTAGAGAGCGAGTAGTAGAGACTGAGCAGTGGAGAGTGAGTAGTGGAGAGCGAGTAGTAGAGAGCAAGTAGTAGAGAGTGTGTAGTAGAGAGTAAGTAGTAGAGAGTAATAGAGAGTGAGTAGTAGAGAGAGTAGTAGAGAGTGAGTAGTAGAGAGTAGTAGAGTAGTAGAGAGAGGGTAATAGAATGAGTAGTAGAGCATAGTAGAGAGCGAGTAGGAGAGACTGAGTAGTGGATAGTGAGTAGTAGAGAGCGAGTAGTAGAGAGTGAGTAGTAGAGAGTAGTAGAGAGTGAGTAGTAGAGAGAGTGTGGTAGAGAGTAGTAGAGAAGGAGTATTAGAGTAGTGGAGAGTGAGTGGTAGAGAGTAGTAGAGCATAGTAGAGTGAGTAGTAGAGAGTAGTAGAGAGTGAGTAGTAGAGAGAGAGTAGTAGGAAGTAGTAGAGTAGTAGATAGTGAGAAGTAGAATGAGTAGTAGAGTAAGTAGTAGAGAGTAGTAGAGAGCAGTAGTAGAGAGAGTAATAGAGAGTGAGTAGTAGCGAGTGAGTAGTAGAGAGTAGTAGAGAGTGAGTAGTAGAGAGTGAGAAGTAGGGAGAGTAGTAGAGAGTAGTAGAGTAGTAGAGAGAGTAATAGAGTGAGTAGTTGAGAGCAAGTAGTAGAGAGTGAGTTGATGAGAGTGAGCAGTAGAGAGAAGTAGAGAGCTAGTAGAAGAGAGTTAGTAGTAGATAGTGAGTAGTAGAGAGTGTGTAGTAGAGAGAGAGTAGTAGAGAGTGAGCAGCAAAGAGTAGTAGAGTGAGTAGTAGAGAGTGAGTAGTAGAGAGAGAGTAGTAGAGAGTGAGTAGCAGAGTAGTAGAACGTGAGTGGTAGAGAGTAGTAGAGAGAAGTAGAGTGAGTAGTAGAGAGTAGTTGAGAGTGAGTAGTAGAGAGAGTAGAAGAGAGTAGTAGAGTAGTAGAGAGTGAGTAGTAGAGAGTGAGTAGTAGAGTGAATAGTAGAGAGTAGTAGAGAGTGAGTAGTAGAGTGAGTAGTAGAGAGTAGTAGAGAGCAGTAGTAGAGAGAGTAATAGAGAGTGAGTAGTAGCGAGTGAGTAGTAGAGAGTAGTAGAGAGTGAGCAGTAGAGAGTTGTAGAAAGCTAGTAGTAGAGAGTGAGTAGTAGAGAGTGAGTAGTAGGAGAGTGAGTAGTAGGGAGAGAGTAGTAGAGAGTGAGCAGTAGAGAGTAGTAGAGTGAGTATTAGAGAGTGAGTAGTAGAGAGAGAGTAGTAGAGAGTGAGTAGTAGAGAGTAGTAGAGACTGAGTAGTAGAGTGAGTAATAGGGAGTAGTCTAGAGTGAGTAGTAGAGAGTGAGTAGTAGAGAGAGAGTAGTAGAGAGTGAGTATTAGAGAGTAGTAGAGAGTGAGTAGTAGATAGTGAGTAGTAGGGAGTAGTAGAGTAGTAGAGAGTGAGTAGTATAGAGTGAGTAGTAGAGGGTTTTTGGAGTAGTGGAGATTGAGTAGTAGAGAGTAGTAGAGAGTGAATAGTAAAGTGAGTAGTAGGGAGTAGTAGAGAGTGAGTGAGTAGTAGAGTGAGTAGTAGAGAGTGAGTAGTAGAGAGTAGTAGAGTAGTAGAGAGTGGGTAATAGAATGAGTAGTAGAGAGTAGTAGAGTGAGTAGTAGAGACTGAGTAGTGGAGAGAGAGTAGTAGTGAGTGAGTAGCAGAGTAGTAGAACGTGAGTGGTAGAGAGTAGGAGAGAGAAGTAGAGTGAGTAGTAGAGAGAGTAGAAGAGAGTAGTAGAGTAGTAGAGAGTGAGTAGTAGAGAGTGAGTAGTAGAGTGAATAGTAGAGAGTAGTAGAGAGTGAGTAGTAGAGTGAGTAGTAGAGAGTAGTAGAGAGCAGTAGTAGAGAGAGTAATAAAGAGTGAGTAGTAGCGAGTGAGTAGTAGAGAGTAGTAGATAGTGAGTAGTAGAGAGTGAGAAGTAGGGAGAGTAGTAGAGAGTAGTAGAGCAGTAGAGAGAGAGTAATAGAGTGAGTAGTAGAGAGTAGTTGAGAGCGAGTAGTAGAGAGTGAGTTGGTGAGAGTGAGCAGTAGAGAGAAGTAGAGAGCTAGTAGTAGAGAGTGAGTAGTAGATAGTGAGTAGTAGATAGTGTGTAGTAGAGAGAGAGTAGTAGAGAGTGAGCAGTAAAGAGTAGTAGAGTGAGTAGTAGAGAGTGAGTAGTAGAGAGAGAGTAGTAGAGAGTGAGTAGCAGAGTAGTAGAAAGTGAGTGGTAGAGAGTAGTAGAGAGAAGTAGAGTGAGTAGTAGAGAATAGTAGAGAGTGAGTAGTAGAGAGAGTAGAAGAGAGTAGTAGAGAGTAAGTAGTAGAGAGTGAGTAGTAGAGTGAGTAGTAGAGTAGTAGAGAGTGAGTAGTAGAGTGAGTAGTAGAGAGTAGTAGAGAGCGAGTAGTAGAGAGCAAGTAGGAGAAAGTGTGTAGTAGATTGTGAGTAGTAGAGAGTAGTAGAGAGTGAGTAGTAGAGAGAGTAGTAGAGAGTGAGAAGTAGAGAGAGCAGTAGAGAGTAGTAGAGTAGTAGAAAGTGAGTAATAGAGTGAGTAGTAGAAAGTAGTTGAGAGCGAGTAGTAGAGAGTGAGTAGTGAAGAGTGAGCAGTAGAGAGTTGTAGAGAGCTAGTAGTAGAGAGTGAGTAGTAGAGAGTGAGTAGTAGGAGAGTGAGTAGTAGGGAGAGAGTAGTAGAGAGTGAGCAGTAGAGAGAGAGTAATAGAGTGAGTAGTAGAGAGTAGTTGAGAGCGAGTAGTAGAGAGTGAGTTGGTGAGAGTGAGCAGTAGAGAGAAGTAGAGAGCTAGTAGTAGAGAGTGAGTAGTAGATAGTGAGTAGTAGATAGTGTGTAGTAGAGAGAGAGTAGTAGAGAGTGAGCAGTAAAGAGTAGTAGAGTGAGTAGTAGAGAGTGAGTAGTAGAGAGAGAGTAGTAGAGAGTGAGTAGCAGAGTAGTAGAAAGTGAGTGGTAGAGAGTAGTAGAGAGAAGTAGAGTGAGTAGTAGAGAGTAGTAGAGAGTGAGTAGTAGAGAGAGTAGAAGAGAGTAGTAGAGTAGTAGAGAGTAAGTAGTAGAGAGTGAGTAGTAGAGTGAGTAGTAGAGTAGTAGAGAGTGAGTAGTAGAGTGAGTAGTAGAGAGTAGTAGAGAGCGAGTAGTAGAGAGCAAGTAGGAGAAAGTGTGTAGTAGATTGTGAGTAGTAGAGAGTAGTAGAGAGTGAGTAGTAGAGAGAGTAGTAGAGAGTGAGAAGTAGAGAGAGCAGTAGAGAGTAGTAGAGTAGTAGAAAGTGAGTAATAGAGTGAGTAGTAGAAAGTAGTTGAGAGCGAGTAGTAGAGAGTGAGTAGTGAAGAGTGAGCAGTAGAGAGTTGTAGAGAGCTAGTAGTAGAGAGTGAGTAGTAGAGAGTGAGTAGTAGAAGAGTGAGTAGTAGAGAGAGAGTAGTAGAGAGTGAGCAGTAGAGAGTAGTAGAGTGAGTAGTAGAGAGTGAGTAGTAGAGAGAGAGTAGTAGAGAGTGAGTAGTAGAGAGTAGTAGAGACTGAGTAGTAGAGTGAGTAATAGGGAGTACTCGAGAGTGAGCAGTAGAGAGTGAGTAGTAGATAGTGAGTAGTAGAGAGTGAGAAGTAGGGAGAGTAGTAGAGAGTAGTAGAGCAGTAGAGAGAGAGTAATAGAGTGAGTAGTAGAGAGTAGTTGAGAGCGAGTAGTAGAGAGTGAGTTGGTGAGAGTGAGCAGTAGAGAGAAGTAGAGAGCTAGTAGTAGAGAGTGAGTAGTATATAGTGAGTAGTAGAGAGTGTGTAGTAGAGAGAGAGTAGTAGAGAGTGAGCAGTAAAGAGTAGTAGAGTGAGTAGTAGAGAGTGAGTAGTAGAGAGAGAGTAGTAGAGAGTGAGTAGCAGAGTAGTAGAAAGTGAGTGGTAGAGAGTAGTAGAGAGAAGTAGAGTGAGTAGTAGAGAGTAGTAGAGAGTGAGTAGTAGAGAGAGTAGAAGAGAGTAGTAGAGTAGTAGAGAGTGAGTAGTAGAGAGTGAGTAGTAGAGTGAGTAGTAGAGTAGTAGAGAGTGAGTAGTAGAGTGAGTAGTAGAGAGTAGTAGAGAGCGAGTAGTAGAGAGCCAGTAGTAGAAAGTGTGTAGTAGATAGTGAGTAGTAGAGAGTAGTAGAGAGTGAGTAGTAGAGAGAGTAGTAGAGAGTGAGAAGTAGAGAGAGCAGTAGAGAGTAGTAGAGTAGTAGAAAGTGAGTAATAGAGTGAGTAGTAGAAAGTAGTTGAGAGCGAGTAGTAGAGAGTGAGTAGTGAAGAGTGAGCAGTAGAGAGTTGTAGAGAGCTAGTAGTAGAGAGTGAGTAGTAGAGAGTGAGTAGTAGGAGAGTGAGTAGTAGGGAGAGAGTAGTAGAGAGTGAGCAGTAGAGAGTAGTAGAGTGAGTAGTAGAGAGTGAGTAGTAGAGAGAGAGTAGTAGAGAGTGAGTAGTAGAGAGTAGTAGAGACTGAGTAGTAGAGTGAGTAATAGGGAGTAGTCAAGAGTGAGTAGTAGAGAGTGAGTAGTAGAGAGAGAGTAGTAGAGATTGAGTATTAGAGAGTAGTAGAGAGAGAGTAGTAGAGAGAGAGTAGTAGGGAGTAGTAGAGTAGTAGAGAGTGAGTAGTAGAGGGTTTTTGGAGTAGTGGAGATTGAGTAGTAGAGAGTAGTAGAGAGTGAATAGTAGAGTGAGTAGTAGGGAGTAGTAGAGAGTGAGTAGTAGAGTGAGTAGTAGAGAGTGAGTAGTAGAGAGTAGTAGAGTAGTAGAGAGTGGGTAATAGAATGAGTAGTAGAGAGTAGTAGAGAGCGAGTAGTAGAGACTGAGTAGTGGAGAGTGAGTAGTAGAGAGCGAGTAGTAGAGAGCAAGTAGTAGAGAGTGTGTAGTAGAGAGTGAGTAGTAGAGAGTAATAGAGAGTGAGTAGTAGAGAGAGTAGTAGAGAGAGAGTAGTAGAGAGTAGTAGAGTAGTAGAGAGAGGGTAATAGAATGAGTAGTAGAGCGTAGTAGAGAGCGAGTAGGAGAGACTGAGTAGTGGAGAGTGAGTAGTAGAAAGCGAGTAGTAGAGAGTGAGTAGTAGAGAGTAGTAGAGAGTGAGTAGTAGTGAGAGTGTGGTAGAGAGTAGTAGAGAAGGAGTTTTAGAGTAGTGGAGAGTGAGTGGTAGAGAGTAGTAGAGCGTAGTAGAGTGAGTAGTAGAGATTAGTAGAGAGTGAGTAGTAGAGAGAGAGTAGTAGGGAGTAGTAGAGTAGTAGGGAGTGAGTAGTAGAGAGTGAGTAGTAGAGGGTAGTGGAGTAGTGGAGAGTAAGTAGTAGAGAGTAGTAGAGACTGAATAGTAGAGTGAGTAATAGGGAGTAGTCGAGAGTGAGTAGTAGAGAGTGAGTAGTAGAGAGAGAGTAGTAGAGAGTGAGTAGTAGAGAGTAGTAGAGAGTGAGTAGTAGAGTGTGAGTAGTAGAGAGAGAGTAGTAGGGAGTAGTAGAGTAGTAGAGAGTGAGTAGTAGAGAGTGAGTAGTAGAGGGTTTTTGGAGTAGTGGAGATTGAGTAGTAAAGAGTAGTAGAGCGTGAATAGTAGAGTGGGTAGTAGAGAGTAGTAGAGAGCGAGTAGTAGAGAGCAAGTAGTAGAGAGTGTGTAGTAGAGAGTGAGTATTAGAGAGTAGTAGAGTAGTAGAGAGTGAGTAATAGAGTGAGTAGTGGAGAGTAGTTGAGAGCGAGTAGTAGAGAGTAAGTTGTGGAGAGTGAGCAGTAGAGAGAAGTAGAGAGATAGTAGTAGAGAGTGAGTAGTAGATAGTGAGTAGTAGAGAGTGAGTAGTAGAGAGAGAGTAGTAGAGAGTGAGCAGTAAAGAGAAGTAGAGTGAGTAGTAGAGAGACAGTAGTAGAAAGTGAGTGGTAGAGAGTAGTAGAGAGAAGTAGAGTGAGTAGTAGAGAGTAGTAGAGAGTGAGTAGTAGAGAGAGTAGTAGAGAGTAGTAGAGTGGTAGAGAGTGAGTAGTAGAGAGAATAGTAGAGAGTGAGAAGTAGAGAGAGCAGTAGAGATTAGTAGAGTAGTAGAAAGTGAGTAATAGAATGAGTAGTAGAGAGTAGTAGAGAGCGAGTAGTAGAGACAGAGTAGTGGAGAGTGAGTAGTAGAGAGCGAGTAGTAGAGAGCAAGTAGTAGAAAGTGTGTAGTAGATAGTGAGTAGTAGAGAGTAGTAGAGAGTGAGTAGTAGAGAGAGTAGTAGAGAGTGAGAAGTAGAGAGAGCAGTAGAGAGTAGTGGAGTAGTAGAAAGTGAGTAATAGAGTGAGTAGTAGAAAGTAGTTGAGAGCGAGTAGTAGAGAGTGAGTAGTGAAGAGTGAGCAGTAGAAAGTTGTAGAGAGCTAGTAGTAGAGATTGAGTAGTAGAGAGTGAGTAGTAGAGATTAGTAAAGTGAGTAGTAGAGAGTGAGTAGTAGAGAGAGAGTAGTAGAGAGTGAGTAGTAGAGAGTTGTAGAGACTGAGTAGTAGAGTGAGTAATAGGGAGTAGTCGAGAGTGAGTAGTAGAGAGTGAGTAGTAGAGAGAGAGTAATAGAGAGTGAGTATTAGAGAGTAGTAGAGAGTGAGTAGTAGATAGAGAGTAGTGGGGAGTAGTAGAGTAGTAGAGAGTGAGTAGTAGAGAGTGAGTAGTAGAGGGTTTTTGGAGTAGTGGAGTAAGAGTAGTAGAGAGTAGTAGAGAGTGAATAGTAGAGTGAGTAGTGGGGAGTAGTAGAGAGTGAGTGAGTAGTTGAGTGAGTAGTAGAGAGTGAGTAGTAGAGAGTAGTAGAGTAGTAGAGAGTGGGTAATAGAATGAGTAGTAGAGAGCGAGTAGTAGAGACTGAGTAGTGGAGAGTGAGTAGTAGAGAGCGAGTAGTAGAGAGCAAGTAGTAGAGAGTGTGTAGTAGAGAGTGAGTAGTAGAGAGTAATAGAGAGTGAGTAGTAGAGAGAGTAGTAGAGAGTGAGTAGTAGAGAGTCGTAGAGTGGTAGAGAGAGGGTAATAGAATGAGTAGTAGAGCGTAGTAGAGAGCGAGTAGGAGAGACTGAGTAGTGGAGAGTGAGTAGTAGAGAGCGAGTAGTAGAGAGTGAGTAGTAGAGAGTAGTAGAGAGTGAGTAGTAGAGAGAATGTGGTAGAGAGTAGTAGAGAAGGAGTATTAGAGTAGTGGAGAGTGAGTGGTAGAGAGTAGTAGAGCATAGTAGAGTGAGTAGTAGAGAGTAGTAGAGAGTGAGTAGTAGAGAGAGAGTAGTAGGGAGTAGTGGAGTAGTACATAGTGAGTAGTAGAATGAGTAGTAGAGTGAGTAGTAGAGAGTAGTAGAGAGCAGTAGTAGAGAGAGTAATAGAGAGTGAGTAGTAGCGAGTGAGTAGTAGAGAGTAGTAGAGAGTGAGTAGTAGAGAGTGAGAAGTAGGGAGAGTAGTAGAGAGTAGTAGAGTAGTAGAGAGAGAGTAATAGAGTGAGTAGTTGAGAGCGAGTAGTAGAGAGTGAGTTGGTGAGAGTGAGCAGTAGAGAGAAGTAGAGAGCTAGTAGAAGAGAGTGAGTAGTAGATAGTGAGTAGTAGAGAGTGTGTAGTAGAGAGAGAGTAGTAGAGAGTGAGCAGCAAAGAGTAGTAGAGTGAGTAGTAGAGAGTGAGTAGTAGAGAGAGAGTAGTAGAGAGTGAGTAGCAGAGTAGTAGAACGTGAGTGGTAGAGAGTAGTAGAGAGAAGTAGAGTGAGTAGTAGAGAGTAGTTGAGAGTGAGTAGTAGAGAGAGTAGAAGAGAGTAGTAGAGTAGTAGAGAGTGAGTAGTAGAGAGTGAGTAGTAGAGTGAATAGTAGAGAGTAGTAGAGAGTGAGGAGTAGAGTGAGTAGTAGAGAGTAGTAGAGAGCAGTAGTAGAGAGAGTAATAGAGAGTGAGTAGTAGCGAGTGAGTAGTAGAGAGTAGTAGAGAGTGAGTAGTAGAGAGTGAGAAGCAGGGTGAGCAGTAGAGAGTAGTAGAGCAGTAGAGAGAGAGTAATAGAGTGAGTAGTAGAGAGTAGTTGAGAGCGAGTAGTAGAGAGTGAGTTGGTGAGAGTGAGCAGTAGAGAGAAGTAGAGAGCTAGTAGTAGAGAGTGAGTAGTAGATAGTGAGTAGTAGAGAGTGTGTAGTAGAGAGAGAGTAGTAGAGAGTGAGCAGTAAAGAGTAGTAGAGTGAGTAGTAGAGAGTGAGTAGTAGAGAGAGAGTAGTAGCGAGTGAGTAGCAGAGTAGTAGAAAGTGAGTGGTAGAGAGTAGTAGAGAGAAGTAGAGTGAGTAGTAGAGAGTAGTAGAGAGTGAGTAGTAGACAGAGTAGAAGAGAGTAGTAGAGTAGTAGAGAGTGAGTAGTAGAGAGTGAGTAGTAGAGTGAGTACTAGAGAGTAGTAGAGCGTGAGTAGTAGAGTGAGTAGTAGAGAGTAGTAGAGAGTGAGTAGTAGAGAGAGTAGTAGAGAGTGAGAAGTAGGGAGAGCAGTAGAGAGTAGTAGAGTAGTAGAAAGTGAGTAATAGAGTGAGTAGTAGAAAGTAGTTGAGAGCGAGTAGTAGAGAGTGAGTAGTGAAGAGTGAGCAGTAGAGAGTTGTAGAGAGCTAGTAGTAGAGAGTGAGTAGTAGAGAGTGAGTAGTAGGAGAGTGAGTAGTAGGGAGAGAGTAGTAGAGAGTGAGCAGTAGAGAGTAGTAGAGTGAGTAGTAGAGAGTGAGTAGTAGAGAGAGAGTAGTAGAGAGTGAGTAGTAGAGAGTAGTAGAGACTGAGTAGTAGAGTGAGTAATAGGGAGTAGTCGAGAGTGAGTAGTAGAGAGTGAGTAGTAGAGAGAGAGTAGTAGAGAGGGAGTATTAGAGAGTAGTAGAGAGAGAGTAGTAGAGAGAGAGTAGTAGGGAGTAGTAGAGTAGTAGAGAGTGAGTAATAGAGAGTGAGTAGTAGAGAGTAGTAGAGACTGAGTAGTAGAGTAAGTAATAGGGAGTACTCGAGAGTGAGCAGTAGAGAGTGAGTAGTAGAGAGAGAGTAGTAGAGAGTGAGTATTAGAGAGTAGTAGAGAGTGAGTAGTAGAGAGAGAGTAGTAGGGAGTAGTAGAGTAGTAGAGAGTGAGTAGTAGAGAGTGAGTAGTAGAGGGTTTTTTGAGTAGTGGAGATTGAGTAGTAGAGAGTAGTAGAGAGTGAAAAGTAGAGTGAGTAGTAGGGAGTAGTAGAGAGTGAGTAGTAGAGTGAGTAGTAGAGAGTGAGTAGTAGAGAGTAGTAGAGTAGTAGAGAGTGGGTAATAGAATGAGTAGTAGAGAGTAGTAGAGAGCGAGTAGTAGAGACTGAGTAGTGGAGAGTGAGTAGTAGAGAGCGAGTAGTAGAGAGCAAGTAGTAGTGAGTGTGTTGTAGAGAGTGAGTAGTAGAGAGTAATAGAGAGTGAGTAGTAGAGGGAGTAGTAGAGAGTGAGTAGTAGAGAGTAGTAGAGTAGTAGAGAGAGGGTAATAGAATGAGTAGTAGAGCATAGTAGAGAGCGAGTAGGAGAGACTGAGTAGTGGAGAGTGAGTAGTAGAGAGCGAGTAGTAAAGAGTGAGTAGTAGAGAGAGTGTGGTAGAGAAGGAGTATTAGAGTAGTGGAGAGTGAGTGGTAGAGAGTAGTAGAGCATAGTAGAGTGAGTAGTAGAGAGTGAGTAGTAGAGAGAGAGTAGTAGGGAGTAGTAGAGTAGTATGGAGTGAGTAGTAGAGAGTGAGTAGTAGAGGGTAGTGGAGTAGTGGAGAGTGAGTAGTAGAGTGTGTAATAGGGAGTAGTCGAGAGTGAGTAGTAGAGAGTGAGTAGTAGAGAGAGAGTAGTAGAGAGTGAGTAGTAGAGAGTAGTAGAGAGTGAGTAGTAGAGAGTGAGTAGTAGAGTGAGAGTAGTAGAGAGTGAGTAGTAGAGAGTAGTAGAGAGCGAGTAGTAGAGAGTGAGTAGTAGAGAGTAGTAGTAGGAGAGTGAGTAGTAGGGAGAGAGTAGTATAGAGTGAGCAGTAGAGAGTAGTAGAGTGAGTAGTAGAGAGTGAGTAGTAGAGAGAGAGTAGTAGAGAGTGAGTAGTAGAGAGTAGTAGAGACTGAGTAGTAGAGTGAGTAATAGGGAGTAGTCGAGAGTGAGTAGTAGAGAGTGAGTAGTAGAGAGAGAGTAGTAGAGAGTGAGTATTAGAGAGTAGTAGAGAGAGAGTAGTAGAGAGAGAGTAGTAGGGAGTAGTAGAGTAGTAGAGAGTGAGTAGTAGAGAGTGAGTAGTAGAGGGTTTTTGGAGTAGTGGAGATTGAGTAGTAGAGAGTAGTAGAGAGTGAATGGTAGAGTGAGTAGTAGGGAGTAGTAGAGAGTGAGTAGTAGAGTGAGTAGTAGAGAGTGAGTAGTAGAGAGTAGTAGAGTAGTAGAGAGTGGGTAATAGAATGAGTAGTAGAGAGTAGTAGAGAGCGAGTAGTAGAGACTGAGTAGTGGAGAGTGAGTAGTAGAGAGCGAGTAGTAGAGAGCAAGTAGCAGTGAGTGTGTTGTAGAGAGTGAGTAGTAGAGAGTAATAGAGAGTGAGTAGTAGAGGGAGTAGTAGAGAGTGAGTAGTAGAGAGTAGTAGAGTAGTAGAGAGAGGGTAATATAATGAGTAGTAGAGCGTAGTAAAGAGCGAGTAGGAGAGACTGAGTAGTGGAGAGTGAGTAGTAGAGAGCGAGTAGTAGAGAGTGAGTAGTAGAGAGTAGTAGAGAGTGAATAGTAGAGAGAGTGTGGTAGAGAATAGTAGAGAAGGAGTATTAGAGTAGTGGAGAGTGAGTGGTAGAGAGTAGTAGAGCATAGTAGAGTGAGTAGTAGAGAGTGAGTAGTAGAGAGAGAGTAGTAGGGAGTAGTAGAGTAGTATGGAGTGAGTAGTAGAGAGTGAGTAGTAGAGGGTAGTGGAGTAGTGGAGAGTGAGTAGTAGAGTGAGTAATAGGGAGTAGTCGAGAGTGAGTAGTAGAGAGTGAGTAGTAGAGAGAGAGTAGTAGAGAGTGAGTAGTAGAGAGTGAGTATTAGAAAGTGAGTGGTAGAGAGTAGTAGAGAGAAGTAGAGTGAGTAGTAGAGAGTGAGTAGTAGAGTGAGTAGTAGAGAGTAGTAGAGAGTGAGTAGTAGAGTGAGTAGTAGAGAGCGAGTAGTAGAGAGCAAGTAGTAGAAAGTGTGTAGTAGATAGTGAGTAGTAGAGAGCGAGTAGTAGAGAGTGAGTAGTAGAGAGTAGTAGAGAGTGAGTAGTAGAGAGAGTGGTAGAGAGTAGTAGAGTGGTAGAGAGTGAGTAGTAGAGAGTGAGTAGTAGAGTGAGTAGTAGAGTGTAGTAGAGAGTGAGTAGGAGAGTGAGTAGTAGAGAGTAGTAGAGAGCGAGTAGTAGAGAGCAAGTAGTAGAAAGTGTGTAGTAGATAGTGAGTAGTAGAGAGTAGTAGAGAGTGAGTAGTAGAGAGAGTAGTAGAGAGTGGGAAGTAGAGAGAGCAGTAGAGGGTAGTAGAGTAGTAGAAAGTGAGTAATAGAGTGAGTAGTAGAAAGTAGTTGAGAGCGAGTAGTAGAGAGTGAGTAGTGAAGAGTGAGCAGTAGAGAGTAGTAGATAGCTAGTAGTAGAGAGTGAGTAGTAGAGAGTGAATAGTAGAAGAGTGAGTATTAGAGAGAGAGTAGTAGAGAGTGAGCAGTGGAGAGGAGTAGAGTAAGTAGTAGAGAGTGAGTAGTAGAGAGAGAGTAGTAGAGAGTGAGTAGTAGATAGTAGTAGAGACTGAGTAGTAGAGTGAGTAATAGGGAGTAGTCGAGAGTGAGTAGTAGAGAGTGAGAAGTAGAGAGAGAGTAGTAGAGAGTGAGTAGCAGAGAGGAGTAGAGAGTGAGTAGTAGAGAGTGAGTAGTAGAGAGAGAGTAGTAGGGAGTAGTAGAGTAGTAGAGAGTGAGTAGTAGAGAGTGAGTAGTAGAGGGTTTTTGGAGTAGTGGAGATTGAGTAGTAGAGAGTAGTAGAGAGTGAATAGTAGAGTGAGTAGTAGGGAGTAGTAGAGAGTGAGTAGTAGAGAGTAGTAGAGAGTGAGTAGTAGAGAGAGAGTGGTAGAGAGTAGTAGAGAGGGAGTATTAGAGTAGTGGAGAGTGAGTGGTAGAGAGTAGTAGAGCATAGTAGAGTGAGTAGTAGAGAGTAGTAGAGAGTGAGTAGTAGAGAGAGAGTAGTAGGGAGTAGTAGAGTAGTAGGGAGTGAGTAGTAGAGAGTGAGTAGTAGAGAGAGAGTAGTAGAGAGTGAGTAGTAGAGAGTAGTAGAGAGTGAGTAGTAGAGAGTGAGTAGTAGAGAGAGAGTAGTAGGGAGTAGTAGAGTAGTAGAGAGTGAGTAGTAGAGAGTGAGTAGTAGAGGGTTTTTGGAGTAGTGGAGATTGAGTAGTAGAGAGTAGTAGAGAGTGAATAGTAGAGTGAGCAGTAGGGAGTAGTAGAGAGTGAGTAGTAGAGAGTGAGTAGTAGAGAGTAGTAGAGAGTGAGTAGTAGAGAGAGAGTGGTAGAGAGTAGTAGAGAGGGAGTATTAGAGTAGTGGAGAGTGAGTGGTAGAGAGTAGTAGAGCATAGTAGAGTGAGTAGTAGAGAGTAGTAGAGAGTGAGTAGTAGAGAGAGAGTAGTAGGGAGTAGTAGAGTAGTAGGGAGTGAGTAGTAGAGACTGAGTAGTAGAGTGAGTAATAGGGAGTAGTCGAGAGTGAGTAGTAGAGAGTGAGTAGTAGAGAGAGAGTAGTAGAGAGTGAGTAGTAGAGAGTAGCAGAGAGTGAGTAGTAGAGAGTGAGTAGAGATAGAGAGTAGTAGGGAGTAGTAGAGTAGTAGAGAGTGAGTAGTAGAGAGTGAGTAGTAGAGTGAGTAGTAGAGAGTGAGTAGTAGAGAGTAGTAGAGTAGTAGAGAGTGGGTAATACAATGAGTAGTAGAGAGTAGTAGAGAGCGAGTAGTAGAGACTGAGTAGTGGAGAGTGAGTAGTAGAGAGCGAGTAGTAGGGAGCAAGTAGTAGAGAGTGTGTAGTAGAGAGTGAGTAGTCGAGAGTAATAGAGAGTGAGTAGTAGAGAGAGTAGTAGAGAGTGAGTAGTAGAGAGTAGTAGAGTAGTAGAGAGAGGGTAATAGAATGAGTAGTAGAGAGTAGTAGAGAGCGAGTAGTAGAGACTGAGTATTGGAGAGTGAGTAGTAGCGAGCGAGTGGTAGAGAGTAGTAGAGAGGGAGTATTAGAGTAGTGGAGAGTGAGTGGTAGAGAGTAGTAGAGCGTAGTAGAGTGAGTAGTAGAGAGTAGTAGAGAGTGAGTAGTAGAGAGATTAGTAAATAGTAGTAGATTAGTAGAGAGTGATTAGTAGAGAGTGAGTAGTAGAGAGAGTAGTAGAGAGTAGTAGAGTAGCAGAGAGTGAGTAGTAGAGCGTGAGTAGTAGAGAGTAGTAGAGAGCGAGTAGTAGAGAGTGAGTAGTGGAGAGTGAATAGTACAGAAAAGTAAAGAGTGAGTAGTAGAGAGTAGTAGAGAGTGAGTAGTAGAGAGAGAGTGGTAGAGAGTAGTAGAGAGGGAGTATTAGAGTAGTGGAGAGTGAGTGGTAGAGAGTAGTAGAGCGTAGTAGAGTGAGTAGTAGAGAGTAGTAGAGAGTGAGTAGTAGAGAGATTAGTAAATAGTAGTAGATTAGTAGAGAGTGAGTAGTAGAGAGTGAGTAGTAGAGAGAGTAGTAGAGAGTAGTAGAGTAGCAGAGAGTGAGTAGTAGAGCGTGAGTAGTAGAGAGTAGTAGAGAGCGAGTAGTAGAGAATGAGTAGTGGAGAGTGAATAGTGGAGAAAAGTAGAGAGTGAGTAGTAGAGAGTGAGTAGTAGAGAGTGAGTAGTAGAGATTGAATAGTAGAAAGTGAGTAGTAGAGTGAGTAGTAGAGAGGGAGTAATAGAGACAGAGTAGGAGAGAGTAATAGAGAGTTAGTAGTAGAGTAGTAGAGAGTGAGTGGTAGAGAATAGTTGAGTAGTAGAGTGAGTAGTAGAGAGTAGTAGAGAGTGAGTAGTAGAGAGTAGTAGAGAGTGAGTAGTAGAGAGTGAGTAGTAGAGAGTAGTAGCGAGTGAGTAGTAGAGAGTCAGTAGTTTAATTTAAAAGAAACACAATGAGGGGGTTCATTTTGCCATAGAAATTATGATTAGTGCTGAAAAAAGATAAATTAGGGCACATTTTGATTGACTTCTCAAATCCTTTTCTATTTCATTAAAAAATTCTGACATGCCCACTGAAATATGCCCTTTAAATCCCAGCAGCAGACTTCCCTGGTGAGCAGTAGCTTTACTACAGTGATCTGATAAGCAACTGGAGTGCTAACATTCCGAATTCATGGCAAATGTGTGACACATCTGGATTCCTTCTTCATGGAATCGAAGTAAAAAACTGAAAGTATTTCCTACTTAGGAGACTGTAGTAAATGAGGAAATTAGGACACTTCATAACAAATAAGTCTCCCAAGATGGCCTCCAGAGAACAAAGAGCCCAAATGTAGCACAAATATCACCCAGATATAGCCCAAGTATAGCCCAATGACAGAATGTCCCAGAGTGTTCTAAAGAACAACTAGAGCGCTAACAGTCTTACTTATTACAAAAGTATGGCACACTTGAAGCCATCTTGATTGGAATAAAGTGGTAGCACTTAAAACATTTAATTTGCAAAGGAACAAAATGAGGGGGTTCCTTTAGACATAGAAATTATGATTAGTGCTGCAGAAAGAAAAATTAGGGCACATTTTCACTTCTCAAATTCTCTTCTATTTCATTAACAAATTCTGACATGCAGACTGAAACATGCACATTGAATACCAGCAGCAGACTTCCCTGGTGAGCAGTAGCTTTACTACAGTGATCTAATGTGCAACTAGAGTGCTACCATTCAGAATTCATGGCAAATGTGTGATACATCTGAATACCTTCTTGATGGAACCAAAGTAAACAAGCAATGAAAATGCAATAGGTCTTACTCTCGTTTAATTTAAAGCAATACTGTGTGTAATTATGTGGCTTTTTAGCTTTGCTTGTATTAGTGTTTTTCAAACTTTCATGTACATAACATGCATATGTATGCATATGTGTATATCGATATGTATGCATGCATTTATATTTGTATGTATATAGATATGCAGATTATAAATATGTTTCTATATGCATGTATATATACACATACATATACATAAATGCATATGCATATATATATGTGCATATGTGTGCGTGTAGAGAGAGGTAGAGAGGGGTAGAGGTGTAGAGGTAGAGGTGTAGAGGTAGAGAGGTAGAGGTAGAGAGGTAGAAAGTAGTAGAGAGAGAGGTAGAGTGAGGTAGAGAGGTAGAGATTAGAGAGTGAGTTATAGAGAGTAGAGAGTGAGTAGTAGAGAGTAGTAGATAGAGTAGCAGAGAGTGAGTAGTATTGAGTATTAGAGTGAGTAGTATAGAGTGTGTAGTAGAGAGTGAGTAGTAGAGAGTAGTAGATAATGAGTAGTAGAGTGTGTAGATGAGAGTAGTAGAGAGTGAGTAGTAGAGAGTAGTAGAGAGTGAGTGGTAGAGAGTAGTAGAGAGAGAGTAGTAGATAGTGAGAAGTAGAGAGTAGTAGAGAGTGAGGAGTAGAGAGTGAGTAGTAGAGTGAGTAGTAGAGTGCGTAGTAAAGAGTAGTAGAGAGCAGTAGTAGAGAGAGTAGTAGAGAGTGAGTAGTAGCGAGTGAGTAGTAGAGAGTAGTGGAGAGTGAGTAGCAGAGAGTGAGTAGTAGAGAGAGAGTAGTAGAGAGTGACTAGTAGTGAATAGTAGAGAGTGAGTAGTAGAGAGTAGTAGAGAGTGAGTAGTAGAGAGCAAGTAGTAGAGAAAAAGTAGTAGAGAGTAGTAGAGAGTTAGTAGTAGAGAGAGTGTGGTAGAGAGTAGTACAGAAGGAGTATTAGAGTAGTGGAGAGTGAGTGGTAGAGAGCAGTAGAGCATAGTAGAGTGAGTAGTAGAGAGTAGTAGAGAGTGAGTAGTAGAGAGAGAGTAGTAGGGAGTAGTGGAGTAGTAGATAGTGAGTAGTAGAATGAGTAGTAGAGTGAGTAGTAGAGAGTAGTAGAGAGCAGTAGTAGAGAGAGTAATAGAGAGTGAGTAGTAGCGAGTGAGTAGTAGAGAGTAGTAGAGAGTGAGAAGTAGGGAGAGTAGTAGAGAGTAGTAGAGTAGTAGAGAGAGAGTAATAGAGTGAGTAGTTGAGAGCGAGTAGTAGAGAGTGAGTTGGTGAGAGTGAGCAGTAGAGAGAAGTAGAGAGCTAGTAGAAGAGAGTGAGTAGTGGATAGTGAGTAGTAGAGAGTGTGTAGTAGAGAGAGAGTAGTAGAGAGTGAGCAGCAAAGAGTAGTAGAGTGAGTAGTAGAGAGTGAGTAGTAGAGAGAGAGTAGTAGAGAGTGAGTAGCAGAGTAGTAGAACGTGAGTGGTAGAGAGTAGTAGAGAGAAGTAGAGTGAGTAGTAGAGAGTAGTTGAGAGTGAGTAGTAGAGAGAGTAGAAGAGAGTAGTAGAGTAGTAGAGAGTGAGTAGTAGAGAGTGAGTAGTAGAGTGAATAGTAGAGAGTAGTAGAGAGTGAGTAGTAGAGTGAGTAGTAGAGAGTAGTAGAGAGCAGTAGTAGAGAGAGTAATAGAGAGTGAGTAGTAGCGAGTGAGTAGTAGAGAGTAGTAGAGAGTGAGTAGTAGAGAGTGAGAAGTAGGGAGAGCAGTAGAGAGTAGTAGAGCAGTAGAGAGAGAGTAATAGAGTGAGTAGTAGAGAGTAGTTGAGAGCGAGTAGTAGAGAGTGAGTTGGTGAGAGTGAGCAGTAGAGAGAAGTAGAGAGCTAGTAGTAGAGAGTGAGTAGTAGATAGAGAGTAGTAGAGAGTGTGTAGTAGAGAGAGAGTAGTAGAGAGTGAGCAGTAAAGAGTAGTAGAGTGAGTAGTAGAGAGTGAGTAGCAGAGTAGTAGAAAGTGAGTCGTAGAGAGTAGTAGAGAGAAGTAGAGTGAGTAGTAGAGAGTGAGTAGTAGACAGAGTAGAAGAGAGTAGTAGAGTAGTAGAGAGTGAGTAGTGGAGAGTGAGTAGTAGAGTGAGTAGTAGAGAGTAGTAGAGAGTGAGTAGTAGAGTGAGTAGTAGAGAGTAGTAGAGAGTGAGTAGTAGAGAGCAAGTAGTAGAAAGTGTGTAGTAGATAGTGAGTAGTAGAGAGTAGTAGAGAGTGAGTAGTAGAGAGAGTAGTAGAGAGTGAGAAGTAGAGAGAGCAGTAGAGAGTAGTAGAGTAGTAGAAAGTGAGTAATAGAGTGAGTAGTAGAAAGTAGTTGAGAGCGAGTAGTAGAAAGTGAGTAGTGAAGAGTGAGCAGTAGAGAGTTGTAGAGAGCTAGTAGTAGAGAGTGAGTAGTAGAGAGTGAGTAGTAGGAGAGTGAGTAGTAGGGAGAGAGTAGTAGAGAGTGAGCAGTAGAGAGTAGTAGAGTGAGTAGTAGAGAGTGAGTAGTAGAGAGAGAGTAGTAGAGAGTGAGTAGTAGAGAGTAGTAGAGACTGAGTAGTAGAGTGAGTAATAGGGAGTAGTCGAGAGTGAGTAGTAGAGAGTGAGTAGTAGAGAGAGAGTAGTAGAGAGTGAGTATTAGGGAGTAGTAGAGAGAGAGTAGTAGAGAGAGAGTAGTAGGGAGTAGTAGAGTAGTAGAGAGGGAGTAGTAGAGAGGGAGTAGTAGAGAGTGAGTAGTAGGAGAGTGAGTAGTAGGGAGAGAGTAGTAGAGAGTGAGCAGTAGAGAGTAGTAGAGTGAGTAGTAGAGAGTGAGTAGTAGAGAGAGAGTAGTAGAGAGTGAGTAGTAGAGAGTAGTAGAGACTGAGTAGTAGAGTGAGTAATAGGGAGTAGTCGAGAGTGAGTAGTAGAGAGTGAGTAGTAGAGAGAGAGTAGTAGAGAGTGAGTATTAGGGAGTAGTAGAGAGAGAGCAGTAGAGAGAGAGTAGTAGGGAGTAGTAGAGTAGTAGAGAGGGAGTAGTAGAGAGGGAGTAGTAGAGGGTTTTTGGAGTAGTGGAGATTGAGTAGTAGAAAGTGAATAGTAGAGTGAGTAGTAGGGAGTAGTAGAGAGTAAGTAGTAGAGTGAGTAGTAGAGAGTGAGTAGTAGAGAGTAGTAGAGTAGTAGAGAGTGGGTAATAGAATGAGTAGTAGAGAGTAGTAGAGAGCAAGTAGTAGAGACTGAGTAGTGGAGAGTGAGTAGTAGAGAGCGAGTAGTAGAGAGCAAGTAGTAGAGAGTGTGTAGTAGAGAGTGAGTAGTAGAGAGTAATAGAGAGTGAGTAGTAGAGAGAGTAGTAGAGAGTGAGTAGTAGAGAGTAGTAGAGTAGTAGAGAGAGGGTAATAGAATGAGTAGTAGAGAGTAGTAGAGAGTAGTAGAGAGCGAGTAGTAGAGACTGAGTAGTGGAGAGTGAGTAGTAGAGAGCGAGTAGTAGAGAGTTAGTAGTAGAGAGTAGTAGAGAGTGAGTAGTAGAGAGAGTGTGGTAGAGAGTAGTAGAGAGGGAGTATTACAGTAGTGGAGAGTGAGTGGTAGAGAGTAGTAGAGCGTAGTAGAGTGAGTAGTAGAGAGTAGTAGAGAGTGAGTAGTAGAGAGAGAGTAGTAGGGAGTGAGTAGTAGAGAGTGAGTAGTAGAGGGTAGTGGAGTAGTGGAGAGTGAGTAGTAGAGAGTAGTAGAGACAGAGTAGTAGAGTGAGTAATAGGGAGTAGTTGAGAGTGAGTAGTAGAGAGTGAGTAGTAGAGAGAGAGTAGTAGAGAGTGAGTAGTAGAGAGTGAGAATTAGAGAGTAGTAGAGATTGAGTAGTAGAGAGAGAGTAGTGGGGAGTAGTAGAGTAGTAGAGAGTGAGTAGTTGAGAGAGAGTAGTAGAGGGTTTTTGGAGTAGTGGAGATTGAGTAGTAGAGAGTAGTAGAGAGTGAATAGTAGAGTGAGTAGTAGAGAGTGAGTAGTAGAGAGAGAGTAGTAGAGAGTGAGTAGTAGAAAGTAGTAGAGACTGAGTAGTAGAGTGAGTAATAGGGAGTAGTCGAGAGTGAGTAGTAGAGAGTGAGTAGTAGAGAGAGAGTAGTAGAGAGTGAGTATTAGAGAGTAGTAGAGATTGAGTAGTAGAGAGAGAGTAGTAGGGAGTAGTAGAGTAGTAGAGAGGGAGTAGTAGAGAGTGAGTAGTAGAGGGTTTTGGGAGTAGTGGAGATTGAGTAGTAGAGAGTAGTAGAGAGTGAATAGTAGAGTGAGTAGTAGGGAGTAGTAGAGAGTAAGTAGTAGAGTGAGTAGTAGAGAGTGAGTAGTAGAGAGTAGTAGAGTAGTAGAGAGTGGGTAATAGAATGAGTAGTAGAGAGTAGTAGAGAGCAAGTAGTAGAGACTGAGTAGTGGAGAGTGAGTAGTAGAGAGCAAGTAGTAGAGAGCAAGTAGTAGAGAGTGTGTAGTAGAGAGTGAGTAGTAGAGAGTAATAGAGAGTGAGTAGTAGAGAGAGTAGTAGAGAGTGAGTAGTAGAGAGTAGTAGAGTAGTAGAGAGAGGGTAATAGAATGAGTAGTAGAGAGTAGTAGAGAGTAGTAGAGAGCGAGTAGTAGAGACTGAGTAATGGAGAGTGAGTAGTAGAGAGCGAGTAGTAGAGAGTTAGTAGTAGAGAGTAGTAGAGAGTGAGTAGTAGAGAGAGTGTGGTAGAGAGTAGTAGAGAGGGAGTATTACAGTAGTGGAGAGTGAGTGGTAGAGAGTAGTAGAGCGTAGTAGAGTGAGTAGTAGAGAGTAGTAGAGAGTGAGTGGTAGAGAGAGAGTAGTAGGCAGTGAGTAGTAGAGAGTGAGTAGTAGAGGGTAGTGGAGTAGTGGAGAGTGAGTAGTAGAGAGTAGTAGAGACAGAGTAGTAGAGTGAGTAATAGGGAGTAGTCGAGAGTGAGTAGTAGAGAGTGAGTAGTAGAGAGAGAGTAGTAGAGAGTGAGTAGTAGAGAGTGAGAATTAGAGAGTAGTAGAGATTGAGTAGTAGAGAGAGAGTAGTAGGGAGGAGTAGAGTAGTAGAGAGTGAGTAATAGAGAGTGAGTAGTAGAGGGTTTTTGGAGTAGTGGAGATTGAGTAGTAGAGAGTAGTAGAGAGTGAATAGTAGAGTGAGTAGTAGAGAGTGAGTAGTGGAGAGAGAGTAGTAGAGAGTGAGTAGTAGAAAGTAGTAGAGACTGAGTAGTAGAGTGAGTAATAGGGAGTAGTCGAGAGTGAGTAGTAGAGAGTGAGTAGTAGAGAGAGAGTAGTAGAGAGTGAGTATTAGAGAGTAGTAGAGATTGAGTAGTAGAGAGAGAGTAGTAGGGAGTAGTAGAGTAGTATAGAGGGAGTAGTAGAGAGTGAGTAGTAGAGGGTTTTTGGAGTAGTGGAGATTGAGTAGTAGAGAGTAGTAGAGAGTGAGTAGTAGCGAGTGAGTAGTAGAGAGTAGTAGCGAGTGAGTAGCAGAGAGTGAGTAGTAGAGAGAGAGTAGTAGAGAGTGACTAGTAGGGAATAGTAGAGAGTGAGTAGTAGAGAGTAGTAGAGAGTGAGTAGTAGAGAGCAAGTAGTAGAGAGCAAGTAGTAGATAGTAGTAGAGCAGTAGATAGTGAGTAGTAGAGAGTGAGTACTAGAGAGTAGTGGAGTAGTAGAGAGTGAGTAGTAGAGCATAGTAGAGAGAGAGTAGTAGAGTGAGTAGTAGAGAGTAGTAGAGAGTGAGTAGTAAAGTGAGTAGTAGAGAGTAGTAGTGAGCGAGTAGTAGAGAGCAAGTAGTAGAGAGTGTGTAGTAGAGAGTGAGTAGTAGAGAGTAGTAGAGAGTGAGTAGTAGAGAGAGTAGTAGAGAGTGAGAAGTAGAGAGAGTAGTAGAGAGTAGTAGAGTAGTAGAGAGTGAGTAATAGAGTGAGTAGTGGAGAGTAGTTGAGAGTGAGTAGTAGAGAGTGAGTTGTGGAGAGTGAGCAGTAGAGAGAAGTAGAGAGCTAGTAGTAGAGAGTGAGTAGTAGAGAGAGAGTAGTAGAGAGTGAGCAGTAAAGTGTAGTAGAGTGAGTAGTAGAGAGTGAGTAGTAGAGAGTGAGTAGTAGATAGAGAGTAGTAGGGAGTAGTAGAGTAGTAGAGAGTGAGTAGTAGAGAGTGAGTAGTAGAGGGTTTTTGGAGTAGTAGAGATTGAGTAGTAAAGAGTAGTAGAGAGTGAATAGTAGAGTGAGTAGTAGGGAGTAGTAGAGAGTGAGTAGTAGAGTGAGTAGTAGAGAGTAGTAGAGAGCGAGTAGAAGAGAGCAAGTAGTAGAGAGTGTGTAGTAGAGAGTGAGTAGTAGAGAGTAGAAGAGTAGTAGAGAGTGAGTAATAGAGTGAGTAGTGGAGAGAAGTTGAGAGCGAGTAGTAGAGAGTATGTTGTGGAGAGTGAGCAGTAGAGAGAAGTAGAGAGCTAGTAGTAGAGAGTGAGTAGTAGATAGTGAGTAGTAGAGAGTGAGTAGTAGAGAGAGAGTAGTAGAGAGTGAGCAGTAAAGAGTAGTAGAGTGAGTAGTAGAGAGTGAGTAGTAGAAAGTGAGTGGTAGAGAGTAGTAGAGAGAAGAAGAGTGAGTGGTAGAGAGTAGTAGAGAGTGAGTAGTAGAGAGAGTAGTAGAGAGTAGTAGAGTGGTAGAGAGTGAGTAGTAGAGAGTGAGTAGTAGAGTGAGTAGTAGAGAGTAGTAGAGAGTGAGTAGTAGAGTGAGTAGTAGAGAGCGAGTAGTAGAGAGCAAGTAGTAGAAAGTGTGTAGTAGATAGTGAGTAGTAGAGAGTGAGTAGTAGAGAGTAGTAGAGAGTGAGTAGTAGAGAGAGAGTAGTAGAGGGTTTTTGGAGATTGAGTAGTAGAGAGTAGTAGAGAGTGAATAGTAGAGTGAGTAGTAGGGAGTAGTAGAGAGTGAGTAGTAGAGAGTAGTTGAGAGCGAGTAGTAGAGAGTGAGCTGTGGAGAGTGACCAGTAGAGAGAAGTAGAGAGCTAGTAGTAGAGAGTGAGTAGTAGACAGTAAGTAGTAGGAGAGTGAGTAGTAGAGAGAGAGTAGTAGAGAGTGAGCAGTAGAGAGTAGTAGAGTGAGTAGTAGAGAGGGAGTAGTAGAGAGAGAGTAGTAGAGTGTGAGTAGTAGAGAGTAGTAATGACTGAGTAGTAGAGAGCAAGTAGTAGAAAGTGTGTAGTAGATAGTGAGTAGTAGAGAGTAGTAGAGAGTGAGTAGTAGAGAGAGTAGTAGAGAGTGGGAAGTAGAGAGAGCAGTAGAGAGTAGTAGAGTAGTAGAAAGTGAGTAATAGAGTGAGTAGTAGAAAGTAGTTGAGAGCGATTAGTAGAGAGTGAGTAGTGAAGAGTGAACAGTAGAGAGTAGTAGAGAGCTAGTAGTAGAGAGTGAGTAGTAGAGAGTGGGTAGTAGGAGAGTGAGAAGTAGAGAGTGAGTAGTAGAGAGTAAGCTGTAGAGAGTAGTAGAGTGAGTAGTAGAGAGTGAGTAGTAGAGAGAGAGTAGTAGAGAGTGAGTAGTAGAGAGTAGTAGAGACTGAGTAGTAGAGTGAGTAATAGGGAGTAGTCGAGAGTGAGTAGTAGAGAGTGAGTAGTAGAGAGAGAGTAGTAGAGAGTGAGTAGGAGAGAGAGAGTAGTAGGGAGTAGTAGAGTAGTAGAGAGTGAGTAGTAGAGAGTGAGTAGTAGAGGGTTTTTGGAGTAGTGGAGATTGAGTAGTAGAGAGTGAATAGTAGAGTGAGTAGTAGGGAGTAGTAGAGAGTGAGTAGTAGAGTGAGTAGTAGAGAGTGAGTAGTAGAGAGTGAGCAGTAGAGAGTAGTAGAGTGAGTAGTAGAGAGTGAGTAGTAGAGAGAGAGTGGTAGAGAGTGAGTAGTAGAGAGTAGAAGAGACTGAGTAGTAGAGAGCAAGTAGTAGAAAGTGTGTAGTAGATAGTGAGTAGTAGAGAGTAGTAGAGAGTGAGTAGTAGAGAGAGTAGTAGAGAGTGGGAAGTAGAGAGAGCAGTAGAGAGTGAGTAGTAGAGAGAGAGTAGTAGGGATTAGTAGAGAGTGAGTAGTAGGGGGTTTTTGGAGTAGTGGAGATTGAGTAGTAGAGAGTAGTAGAGGGTGAATAGTAGAGTGAGTAGTAGGGAGTAGTAGAGAGTGAGTAGTAGAGTGAGTAGTAGAGAGTGAGTAGTAGAGAGTGGGAGAGTAGTAGAGAGTGGGTAATAGAATGGGTAGTACAGAGTAGTAGAGAGCAAGTAGTAGAGACTGAGTAGTGGAGAGTGAGTAGTAGAGAGCGAGTAGTAGAGAGCAAGTAGTAGAGAGTGTGTAGTAGAGAGTGAGTAGTAGAGAGTATTAGAGTGAGTAGTAGAGAGAGTAATAGAGAGTGAGTAGTAGAGAGTAGTAGAGTAGTAGAGAGAGGGTCATAGAATAAGTAGTAGAGAGAAGTAGAGAGCGAGTAGTAGAGACTGAGTAGTGGAGAGTGAGTAGTAGAGAGCGAGTAGTAGAGAGTGAGTAGTAGAGAGTAGTAGAGAGTAGTAGAGAGCGAGTAGTAGAGAGCAAGTAGTAGAGAGTGTGTAGTAGAGAGTGAGTAGTAGAGTGAGTAGTAGAGAGTAGTAGAGAGCGAGTAGTAGAGAGCAAGTAGTAGAAAGTGTGTAGTAGATAGTGAGTAGTAGAGAGTAGTAGACAGTGAGTAGTAGAGAGAGTAGTAGAGAGTGAGAAGTAGAGAGAGCAGTAGAGAGTAGTAGAGTAGTAGAAAATGAGTAATAGAGTGAGTAGTAGAAAGTAGTTGAGAGCGAGTAGTAAAGAGTGAGTAGCGAAGAGTGAGCAGTAGAGAGTTGTATAGAGCTAGTAGTAGAGAGTGAGTAGTAGAGAGTGAGTAGTAGGAGAGTGAGTAGAAGAGAGAGAGTAGTAGAGAGTGAGCAGTAGAGAATAGTAGAGTGAGTAGTAGAGAGTGAGTAGTAGAGAGAGAGTAGTAGAGAGTGAGTAGTAGAGAGTAGTAGAGACGGAGTAGTAGAGTGAGTAATAGGGAGTAGTCGAGAGTGAGTAGTAGAGAGTGAGTAGTAGAGAGAGAGTAGTAGAGAGTGAGTAGTAGAGAGTAGTAGAGAGTGAGTAGTAGAGAGTGAGTAGTAGAGAGAGAGTAGTAGGGAGTAGTAGAGAATGAGTAGTAGAGAGTGAGTAGTAGAGGGTTTTTGGAGTAGTGGAGAATGAGTAGTAGAGAGTAGTAGAGACTGAGTAGTAGAGTGAGTAATAGGGAGTAGTCGAGAGTGAGTAGTAGAGAGTGAGTAGTAGAGAGAGAGTAGTAGAGAGTGAGTAGTAGAGAGTAGTAGAGAGTGAGTAGTAGAGAGTGAATAGTAGAGTAAGTAGTAGGGAGTAGTAGAGAGTGAGTAGTAGAGTGAGTAGTAGAGAGTGAGTAGTAGAGAGTAGTAGAGTAGTAGAGAGTGGGTAATAGAATGAGTAGTAGAGAGTAGTAGAGAGCAAGTAGTAGAGACTGAGTAGTGGAGAGTGAGTAGTAGAGAGCGAGTAGTAGAGAGCAAGTAGTAGAGAGTGTGTAGTAGAGAGTGAGTAATAGAGAGTATTAGAGTGAGTAGTAGAGAGAGTAATAGAGAGTGAGTAGTAGAGAGTAGTAGAGTAGTAGAGAGAGGGTCATAGAATAAGTAGTAGAGAGAAGTAGAGAGCGAGTAGTAGAGACTGAGTAGTGGAGAGTGAGTAGTAGAGAGCGAGTAGTAGAGAGTGAGTAGTAGAGAGTAGTAGAGAGTGAGTAGTAGAGAGAGTGTGGTAGAGAATAGTAGAGAGGGAGTAGTAGAGAGTAGTAGAGAGTGAGTAGTAGAGAGTGAGTAGTAGAGAGTAGTAGAGAGTGAGTAGTAGAGTGAGTAGTATAGAGTAGTAGAGAGAGAGTAGTAGATAGTGAGAAGTAGAGAGTAGTAGAGAGTGTGTCTTAGAGAGTGAGTAGTAGAGTGAGTAGTAGAGTGAGTAGTAGAGAGTAGTAGAGAGCAGTAGTAGAGAGAGTAGTAGAGAGTGAGTAGTAGTGAGTGAGTAGTAGAGAGTAGTAGTGAGTGAGTAGCAGAGAGTGAGTAGTAGAGAGAGAGTAGTAGAGAGTGACTAGTAGGGAATAGTAGAGAGTGAGTAGTAGAGAGTAGTAGAGAGGAAGTAGTAGAGAGCAAGTAGTAGAGAGCAAGTAGTAGATAGTAGTAGAGCAGTAGATAGTGAGTAGTAGAGAGTGAGTACTAGAGAGTAGTGGAGTAGTAGAGAGTGAGTAGTAGAGCATAGTAGAGAGAGAGTAGTAGAGTGAGTAGTAGAGAGTAGTAGAGAGTGAGTAGTAGAGTGAGTAGTAGAGAGTAGTAGAGAGCGAGTAGTAGAGAGCAAGTAGTAGAGAGTGTGTAGTGGAGAGTGAGTAGTAGAGAGTAGTAGAGAGTGCGTAGTAGAGAGAGTAGTAGAGAGTGAGAAGTAGAGAGAGTAGTAGAGAGTAGTAGAGTAGTAGATAGTGTGTAATAGAGTGAGTAGTGGAGAGTAGTTGAGAGTGAGTAGTAGAGAGAGAGTAGTGAAGAGTGAGCAGTAGAGAGAAGTAGAGAGCTAGTAGTAGAGAGTGAGTAGTAGATAGCGAGTAGTAGAGAGTGAGTAGTAGAGAGAGAGTAGTAGAGAGTGAGCAGTAAAGAGTAGTAGAGTGAGTAGTAGTGAGTAGTAGAGAGAGAGTAGTAGAGAGTGAGTAGTAGAGTAGTAGAATGTGAGTGGTAGAGAGTAGTAGAGAGAAGTACTGTGAGTAGTAGAGAGTAGTAGAGAGTGAGTAGTAGAGAGAGTAGTAGAGAATAGTAGAGTGGTAGAGAGTGAGTAGTAGAGTGAGTAGTAGAGAGTAGTAGAGAGCGAGTAGTAGAGAGCAAGTAATAGAAAGTGTGTAGTAGATAGTGAGTAGTAGAGAGTAGTAGAGAGTGAGAAGTAGAGAGAGCAGTAGAGAGTAGTAGAGTAGCAGAGAGTGAGTAGTAGAGTGTGAGTAGTAGAGAGTAGTAGAGAGCGAGTAGTAGAGAGTGAGTAGTGGAGAGTGAATAGTAGAGAAAAGTAGAGAGTGAGTAGTAGAGAGTGAGTAGTAGAGAGTGAGTAGTAGAGAGTGAATAGTAGAGAGTGAGTAGTAGAGTGAGTAGTAGAGAGGGAGTAGTAGAGAGAGAGAGTAGGAGATAGTAGTAGAGAGTTAGTAGTAGAGTAGTAGGAGTGAGTGGTAGAGAGTAGTTGAGTAGTAGAGTGAGTAGTAGAGAGTAGTAGAGAGTGAGTAGTAGAGGGTAGTAGAGAGCTAGTAGTAGAGAGTGAGTAGTAGATAGTGAGTAGTAGAGAGTGAGTAGTAGAGAGAGAGTAGTAGAGAGTGAGCAGTAAAGAGTAGTAGAGTGAGTAGTAGAGAGTGAGTAGTAGAAAGTGAGTGGTAGAGAGTAGTAGAGAGAAGTAGAGTGAGTAGTAGAGAGTAGTAGAGAGTGAGTAGTAGAGAGAGTAGTAGAGAGTAGTAGAGTGGTAGAGAGTGAGTAGTAGAGAGTGAGTAGTAGAGTGAGTAGTCGAGAGTAGTAGAGAGTTAGTAGAGTGAGTAGTAGAGAGCGAGTAGTAGAGAGCAAGTAGTAGAAAGTATGTAGTAGATAGTGAGTAGTAGAGAGTAGTAGAGAGTGAGTAGTAGAGAGTAGTAGAAAGTGAGTAGTACAGAGAGAGTAGTTGAGGGTTTTTGGAGTAGTGGAGATTGAGTAGTAGAGAGTGAATAGTAGAGTGAGTAGTAGGGAGTAGTAGAGAGCGAGTAGTAGAGAGCAAGTAGTAGAGAGTGTGTAGTAGAGAGTGAGTAGTATAGAGTAGTAGAGTAGTAGAGAGTGAGTAATAGAGTGAGTAGTGGAGAGTAGTTGAGAGCGAGCAGTAGAGAGTAAGTTGTGGAGAGTGAGCAGAAGAGAGAAGTAGAGAGATAGTAGTAGAGAGTGAGTAGTAGATAGTGAGTAGTAGAGAGTGAGTAGTAGAGAGAGAGTAGTAGAGAGTGAGCAGTAAAGAGTAGTAGAGTGAGTAGTAGAGAGTGAGTAGTAGAGAGAGAGTAGTAGAGAGTGAGTAGTAGAGTAGTAGAATGTGAGTGGTAGAGAGTAGTAGAGAGAAGTAGAGTGAGTAGTAGAGAGTAGTAGAGAGTGAGTAGTAGAGAGAGTAGTAGAGAGTAGTAGAGTGGTAAAGAGTGAGTAGTAGAGAGTGAGTAGTGGAGTGAGTAGTAGAGAGTAGTAGAGAGTGTGTAATAGAGTGAGTAGTAGAGAGTAGTAGAGAGCGAGTAGTAGCGAGCAAGTAGTAGAAAGTGTGTAGTAGATAGTGAGCAATAGAGAGTAGTAGAGAGTGACTAGTAGAGAGAGTAGTAGAGAGTGAGAAGTAGAGAGAGCAGTAGAGAGTAGTAGAGTAGTAGAAAGTGAGTAAAAGAGTGAGTAGTGGAGAGTAGTTGAGAGCGAGTAGTAGAGAGTGAGCTGTGGAGAGTGACCAGTAGAGAGAAGTAGAGAGCTAGTAGTAGAGAGTGAGTAGTAGACAGTAAGTAGTAGGAGAGTGAGTAGTAGAGAGAGAGTAGTAGAGAGTGAGCAGTAGAGAGTAGTAGAGTGAGTAGTAGAGAGGGAGTAGTAGAGAGAGAGTAGTAGAGTGTGAGTAGTAGAGAGTAGTAATGACTGAGTAGTAGAGAGCAAGTAGTAGAAAGTGTGTAGTAGATAGTGAGTAGTAGAGAGTAGTAGAGAGTGAGTAGTAGAGAGAGTAGTAGAGAGTGGGAAGTAGAGAGAGCAGTAGAGAGTAGTAGAGTAGTAGAAAGTGAGTAATAGAGTGAGTAGTAGAAAGTAGTTGAGAGCGATTAGTAGAGAGTGAGTAGTGAAGAGTGAACAGTAGAGAGTAGTAGAGAGCTAGTAGTAGAGAGTGAGTAGTAGAGAGTGAGTAGTAGGAGAGTGAGAAGTAGAGAGTGAGTAGTAGAGAGTAAGCTGTAGAGAGTAGTAGAGTGAGTAGTAGAGAGTGAGTAGTAGAGAGAGAGTAGTAGAGAGTGAGTAGTAGAGAGTAGTAGAGACTGAGTAGTAGAGTGAGTAATAGGGAGTAGTCGAGAGTGAGTAGTAGAGAGTGAGTAGTAGAGAGAGAGTAGTAGAGAGTGAGTAGGAGAGAGAGAGTAGTAGGGAGTAGTAGAGTAGTAGAGAGTGAGTAGTAGAGAGTGAGTAGTAGAGGGTTTTTGGAGTAGTGGAGATTGAGTAGTAGAGAGTGAATAGTAGAGTGAGTAGTAGGGAGTAGTAGAGAGTGAGTAGTAGAGTGAGTAGTAGAGAGTGAGTAGTAGAGAGTGAGCAGTAGAGAGTAGTAGAGTGAGTAGTAGAGAGTGAGTAGTAGAGAGAGAGTGGTAGAGAGTGAGTAGTAGAGAGTAATAGAGACTGAGTAGTAGAGAGCAAGTAGTAGAAAGTGTGTAGTAGATAGTGAGTAGTAGAGAGTAGTAGAGAGTGAGTAGTAGAGAGAGTAGTAGAGAGTGGGAAGTAGAGAGAGCAGTAGAGAGTAGTAGAGTAGTAGAAAGTGAGTAATAGAGTGAGTAGTAGAAAGTAGTTGAGAGCGAGTAGTAGAGAGTGAGTAGTGAAGAGTGAACAGTAGAGAGTAGAATAGAGCTAGTAGAAGAGAGTGAGTAGTAGAGAGTGAGTAGTAGGAGAGTGAGTAGTAGAGAGAGAGTAGTAGAGAGTGAACAGTAGAGAGTAGTAGAGTGAGTAGTAGATAGGGAGTAGTAGAGAGAGAGTAGTAGAGAGTGAGTAGTAGAGAGTAGTAGAGACTGAGTAGTAGAGTGAGTAATAGGGAGTAGTCGAGAGAGAGTAGTAAAGAGTGAGTAGTAGAGAGAGAGTAGTAGAGAGTGAGTAGTAGAGAGTAGTAGAGAGTGAGTAGAAGAGAGTGAGTAGTAGAGAGAGAGTAGTAGGGAGTAGTAGAGAGTGAGTAGTAGAGAGTGAGTAGTAGGGGGTTTTTGGAGTAGTGGAGATTGAGTAGTAGAGAGTAGTAGAGGGTGAATAGTAGAGTGAGTAGTAGGGAGTAGTAGAGAGTGAGTAGTAGAGTGAGTAGTAGAGAGTGAGTAGTAGAGAGTGGGAGAGTAGTAGAGAGTGGGTAATAGAATGGGTAGTACAGAGTAGTAGAGAGCAAGTAGTAGAGACTGAGTAGTGGAGAGTGAGTAGTAGAGAGCGAGTAGTAGAGAGCAAGTAGTAGAGAGTGTGTAGTAGAGAGTGAGTAGTAGAGAGTATTAGAGAGCGAGTAGTAGAAAGAGTAATAGAGAGTGAGTAGTAGAGAGTAGTAGAGTAGTAGAGAGAGGGTCATAGAATAAGTAGTAGAGAGTAGTAGAGAGCGAGTAGTAGAGAGCGAGTAGTAGAGAGTGAGTAGTAGAGAGTAGTAGAGAGTGAGTAGTAGAGAGAGTGTGGTAGAGAGTAGTAGAGAGGGAGTAGTAGAGAGTAGTAGAGAGTGAGTAGTAGAGTGAGTAGTAGAGTGAGTAGTATAGAGTAGTAGAGAGATAGTCGTAGATAGTGAGAAGTAGAGAGTGAGTAGTAGAGTGAGAGTAGTAGAGAGTGACTAGTAGAGAATAGTAGAGAGTGAGTCGTAGAGAGTAGTAGAGAGTGAGTAGTAGAGAGCAAGTAGTAGAGAGCAAGTAGTAGATAGTAGGAGAGTAGTAGATAGTGAGTAGTAGAGAGTGAGTACTAGAGAGTAGTGGAGTAGTAGAGAGTGAGTAGTAGAGAGTGAGTAGTAGAGAGTATTAGAGAGCGAGTAGTAGAGAGAGTAATAGAGAGTGAGTAGTAGAAAGTAGTAGAGTAGTAGAGAGAGGGTCATAGAATAAGTAGTAGAGAGTAGTAGAGAGCGAGTAGTAGAGAGCGAGTAGTAGAGAGTGAGTAGTAGAGAGTAGTAGAGAGTGAGTAGTAGAGAGAGTGTGGTAGAGAGTAGTAGAGAGGGAGTAGTAGAGAGTAGTAGAGAGTGAGTAGTAGAGTGAGTAGTAGAGTGAGTAGTATAGAGTAGTAGAGAGATAGTCGTAGATAGTGAGAAGTAGAGAGTGAGTAGTAGAGTGAGAGTAGTAGAGAGTGACTAGTAGAGAATAGTAGAGAGTGAGTCGTAGAGAGTAGTAGAGAGTGAGTAGTAGAGAGCAAGTAGTAGAGAGCAAGTAGTAGATAGTAGGAGAGTAGTAGATAGTGAGTAGTAGAGAGTGAGTACTAGAGAGTAGTGGAGTAGTAGAGAGTGAGTAGTAGAGCATAGTAGAGAGTGAGTAGTAGAGTGAGTAGTAGAGAGTAGTAGAGAGTGAGTAGTAGAGAGCAAGTAGTAGAGAGTGTGTAGTAGAGAGTGAGTAGTAGAGAGTAGTAGAGAGTGAGTAGTAGAGAGAGTAGTAGAGAGTGAGAAGTAGAGAGAGTAGTAGAGAGTAGTAGAGTAGTAGAGACTGGGTAATAGAGTGAGTAGTGGAGAGTAGTTGAGAGCGAGTAGTAGAGAGTGAGTTGTGGAGAGTGAGCAGTAGAGAGAAGTAGAGAGCTAGTAGTAGAGAGTGAGTAGTAGAGAGAGAGTAGTAGAGAGTGAGCAGTAATGAGTAGTAGAGTGAGTAGTAGAGAGTGAGTAGTAGAGAGTAGTAGAGACTGAGTAGTAGAGTGAGTAATAGGGAGTAGTCGAGAGTGAGTAGTAGAGAGTGAGTAGTAGAGAGAGAGTAGTAGAGAGTGAGTAGTAGAGAGTAGTAGAGAGTGAGTAGTAGATAGTGAGTAGTAGAGAGAGAGTAGTAGGGAGTAGTAGAGTAGTAGAGAGTGAGTAGTAGAGTGAGTAGTAGAGGGTTTTTGGAGTAGTGGAGATTGAGTAGTAGAGAGTAGTAGAGAGTGAATAGTAGAGTGAGTAGTAGGGAGTAGTAGAGAGTGAGTAGTAGAGTGAGTAGTAGAGAGTGAGTAGTAGAGAGTAGTAGAGTAGTAGAGAGCGGGTAATAGAATGAGTAGTAGAGAGTAGTAGAGAGCAAGTAGTAGAGACTGAGTAGTGGAGAGTGAGTAGTAGAGAGCGAGTAGTAGAGAGCAAGTAGTAGAGAGTGTGTAGTAGAGAGTGAGTAGTAGAGAGTATTAGAGAGCGAGTAGTAGAGAGAGAAATAGAGAGTGAGTAGTAGAGAGTAGTAGAGTAGTAGAGAGAGGGTCTTAGAATAAGTAGTAGAGAGTAGTAGAGAGCGAGTAGTAGAGAGCGAGTAGTAGAGAGTGAGTAGTAGAGAGTGAGTAGTAGAGTGAGTAGTAGAGAGTAGTAGAGAGTGAGTAGTAGAGTGAGTAGTAGAGAGTAGTAGAGAGCAAGTAGTAGAGAGTAAGTAGTAGAAAGTGTATAGTAGATAGTTAGTAGTAGAGAGTAGTAGAGAGTGAGTAGTAGAGAGAGTAGTAGAGAGTGAGAAGTAGAGAGATCAGTAGAGAGTAGTAGAGTAGTAGAAAGTGAGTAATAAAGTGAGTAGTAGAAAATAGTTGAGAGCGAGTAGTAGAGAGTGAGTAGTGAAGAGTGAGCAGAAGAGAGTAGTAGAGAGCTAGTAGTAGAGAGTGAGTAGTAGAGAGTGAGTAGTAGGAGAGTGAGTAGTACAGAGAGAGTAGTAGAGACTGAGCAGTAGAGAGTAGTAGAGTGAGTAGTAGAGAGTGAGTAGTAGAGAGAGAGTAGTAGAGAGTGAGTAGTAGAGAGTAGTAGAGACTGAGTAGTAGAGAGCAAGTAGTAGAAAGTGTGTAGTAGATATTGAGTAGTAGAGAGTAGTAGAGGGTGAGTAGTAGAGAGAGTAGTAGAGAGTGAGAAGTAGAGAGAGCAGTAGAGAGTAGTAGAGTAGTAGAAAGTGAGTAATAGAGTGAGTAGTAGAAAGTACTTGAGAGCGAGTAGTAGAGAGTGAGTAGTGAAGAGTGAGCAGTAGAGAGTAGTAGAGAGCTAGTAGTAGAGAGTGAGTAGTAGAGAGTGAGTAGTAGGAGAGTGAGTAGTAGAGAGAGAGTAGTAGAGAGTGAGCAGTAGAGAGTAGTAGAGTGAGTAGTAGGGAGTGAGTAGTATAGAGAGAGTCGTAAAGAGTGAGTAGTAGAGAGTAGTAGAGACTGAGTAGTAGAGTGAGTAATAGGGAGTAGTCGAGAGTGAGTAGTAGAGTGAGTAGTAGAGAGTGAGTAGAAGAGAGTACTAGAGAGTGAATAGTAGAGAGAGTAGTAGATAGTGTGTAGTAGAGAGTAGGTAATTGAATGAGTAGTAGAGAGTAGTAGAGAGCGAGTAGTAGAGACTGAGTAGTGGAGAGTGAGTAGTAGAGAGCGAGTAGTAGATTGTGAGTAGTAGAGAGTAGTAGAGAGTGAGTAGTAGAGAGAGAGTGGTAGAGAGTAGTAGAGAGGGAGTATTAGAGTAGTGGAGAGTGAGTGGTAGAGAGTAGTAGAGCGTAGTAGAGTGAGTAGTAGAGAGTAGTAGAGAGTGTGTAGTAGAGAGATTAGTAGAGAGTAGTGGATTAGTAGAGAGTGAGTAGTAGAGAGTGAGTAGTAGAGAGAGTAGTAGAGAGTAGTAGAGTAGCAAAGAGTGAGTAGTGGAGCGTGAGTAGTAGAGAGTGAGTAGTGGAGAGTGAATAGTAGAGAAAGGTAGAGAGTGAGTAGTAGAGAGTGAGTAGTAGAGAGTGAGTAGTAGAGAGTGAATAGTAGAGAGTGAGTAGTAGAGTGAGTAGTAGAGAGGGAGTAGTAGAGAGAGAGTAGGAGAGAGTAGTAGAGAGTTAGTAGAGTAGTAGAGAGTGAGTGGTAGAGAGTAGTTGAGTAGTAGAGTGAGTAGTAGAGAGTAGTAGAGAGTGAGTAGTAGAGAGTAGTAGCGAGTGAGTAGTAGAGAGTCAGTAGTTTAATTTAAAAGAAACACAATGCGGGGGTTCATTTTGCCATAGAAATTATGATCAGTGCTGAAAAAAGATAAATTAGGGCACATTTTGATTGACTTCTCAAATCCTTTTCTATTTCATTAAAAAATTCTGACATGCACACTGAAATATGCACTTTAAATACCAGCAGCAGACTTCCCTGGTGAGCAGTAGCTTTACTACAGTGATCTGATAAGCAACTAGAGTGCTAACATTCCGAATTCATGGCAAATGTGTGACACATCTGGATGCCTTCTTCATGGAATCGAAGTAAAACACTGAAAGTATTTCCTACTTAGGAGACTGTAGTAAATGAGGAAATTAGGACACTTCGTAACAAATAAGTCTCCCAAGATGGCCTCCAGAGAAAAAAGAGCCCAAATGTAGCACAAATATCACCCAGATATAGCCCAAGTATAGCCCAATGACAGAATGTCCCAGAGTGTTCTAAAGAACAACTAGAGCGCTAACAGTCTTACTTATTACAAAAGTATGGCACACTTGAAGCCATCTTGATTGGAATAAAGTGGTAACACTTAAAACATTTAATTTGCAAAGGAACAAAATGAGGGGGTTCATTTTGCCATAGAAATTATGATTAGTGCTGCAGAAAGAAAAATTAGGGCACATTTTGACTTCTCAAATTCTCTTCTATTTCATTAAAAAATTCTGACATGCAGACTGAAACATGCACTTTGAATACCAGCAGCAGACTTCCCTGGTGTGCAGTAGCTTTACTACAGTGATCTAATGTGCAACTAGAGGGCTACCATTCAGAAATTATGGCAAATGTGTGATACATCTGAATACCTTCCTAATGGAACCAAAGTAAACAAGCATTGAAAATGCAATAGGTCTTGCCCTCGTTAAGTTAAAGCAATACTGTTTGTAATTAGGTGGCTTTTTAGCTTTGCTTGTATTAGTGTTTTTCAAACTTTCATGTACATAACATGCATATGTATGCATATATGTATATCTATATGTATGCATGCATTCATATTTGTATGTATATAGATATGCAGATTATAAATATGTTTATATATGCATGTATATGTATATACACATACATATACATAAATGCATATGCATATATGCATATATATATGCGCATATGTGTGTGTCTAGAGAGAGGTAGAGAGGGGTAGAGGTGTAGAGGTAGAGGTGTAGAGGTAGAGAGGTAGAGGTAGAGAGGTAGAGGTAGAGAGGTAGAAAGTAGTAGAGAGAGAGATAGAGTGAGGTAGAGAGGTAGAGATTAGAGAGTGAGTAATAGAGAGTAGAGAGTAAGTAGTAGAGAGTAGTAGAGAGTAGTAGATAGAGTTATCAGAGAATGAGTAGTATTGAGTAGTAGAGTGAATAGTAGAGAGTGAGTAGTGGAGAGTGAGTAGTAGAGAGTAGTAGAGAACGAGTAGTAGATAGTGAGAAGTAGAGAGTAGTAGAGAGTGAGTAGTAGAGAGTGAGTAGTAGAGTGAGTAGTAGAGTGAGTAGTAGAGAGTAGTAGAGAGCAGTAGTAGAGAGAGTAGTAGAGAGTGAGTAGTAGCGAGTGAGTAGTAGAGAGTAGTAGAGAGTGAGTAGCAGAGAGTGAGTAGTAGAGAGAGAGTAGTAGAGAGTGACTAGTAGAGAATAGAAGAGAGTGAGTAGTAGAGAGTAGTAGAGAGTGAGTAGTAGAGTGAGTAGTAGAGAGTAGTAGAGAGCAGTAGTAGAGAGAGTAGTAGAGAGTGAGTAGTAGCGAGTGAGTAGTAGAGAGTAGTAGAGAGTGAGTAGTAGAGAGTGAGAAGTAGGGAGAGTAGTAGAGAGTAGTAGAGTAGTAGAGAGAGAGTAATAGAGTGAGTAGTAGAGAGTAGTTGAGAGCGAGTAGTAGAGAGTGAGTTGGTGAGAGTGAGCAGTAGAGAGAAGTAGAGAGCTAGTAGTAGAGAGTGAGCAGTAGATAGTGAGTAGTAGAGAATGAGTAGTAGAGAGAGTAGTAGAGAGTGAGCAGTAAAGAGTAGTAGAGTGAGTAGTAGAGTAGTAGAAAGTGAGTGGTAGAGAGTAGTAGAGAAAAGTAGAGTGAGTAGTAGAGAGTAGTAGAGAGTGAGTAGTAGAGAGAGTAGTAGAGAGTAGTAGAGTAGTAGAGACTGAGTAGTAGAGAGTAGTAGAGAGTGAGTAGTAGAGTGAGTAGTAGAGAGTAGTAGAGAGCGAGTAGTAGAGAGCAAGTAGTAGAAAGTGTGTAGTAGATAATGAGTAGTAGAGAGTAGTAGAGAGTGAGTAGTAGAGAGAGTAGTAGAGAGTGAGAAGTCGAGAGAGCAGTAGAGAGTAGTAGAGTAGTAGAAAGTGAGTACTAGAGTGAGTAGTAGAAAGTAGTTGAGAGCGAGTATTAGAGAGTGAGTAGTGAAGAGTGAGCAGTAGAGAGTTGTAGAGAGCTAGTAGTAGAGAGTGACTAGTAGAGAGTGAGTAGTAGGAGAGTGAGTAGTAGAGAGAGGGTAGTAGAGAGTGAGCAGTAGAGAGTAGTAGAGTGAGTAGTAGAGAGTAAGTAGTAGAGAGAGAGTAGTAGAGAGTGAGTAGTAGAGTAGTAGAGAGTGAGTGGTAGAGAGTAGTAGAGTGTGTAGTAGAGAGTATTAGAGAGTGAGTAGTAGAGAGAGTAGTAGAGTAGTAGAGAGTGAGTATTAGAGAGTGAGTAGTAGAGAGTGAGTAGTAGAGAGAGTAGTAGAGAGTAGTAGACAGTGAGTAGTAGAGAGTGAGTAGTAGATAGTAGTAGAGAGTGAGTAGCAGAGATTGAGTAGTGGAGAGTGAGTAGTAGAGAGTAGTAGAGAGCAAGTAGTAGAGAGTGAGTAGTAGAGAGTGAATAGCAGAGAGTGAGTAGTAGAGAGTGAGTAGTAGAGAGAGAGTAGTAGAGAGTAGTAGAGAGTAAGTAGTAGAGAGTGAATAGTAGAGAGTGAATAGTAGAGAGTTTTTAGTAGAGAATGAGTAGTAGAGAGTAGTAGGGTGAGTAGTAGAGAGAGAGTAGTAGAGTGAGAGTAATAGAGAGTAGTAGAGAGTGAGTAGTAGAGTAGTAGAGAGTGAGTGGTAGAGAGTAGTAGAGAGTAGTAGAGTGAGTAGTAGAGAGTAGTAGAGAGTGAGTAGCAGAGAGTAGTAGTAGAGAGTAATAGAGAGTAGTAGAGAGTGAGTAGTAGAGAATGAGTAGTAGAGAGTAGTAGCGAGTGAGTAGTAGAGAGTGAGTGGTAGAGAGAGAGTAGAAGAGAGTGAGTAGTAGAGAGTGAATAGTAGAGAGTAATAGAGAGTGAGTAGTAGAGAGTGAGTAGTAGAGAGTTCATAGTAGAGAGTGAGTAGTAGAGAGTAGTAGAGTAGTAGAGTGTGAGTAGTAGATATTAGTAGAAAGTGAGTAGTAGAGAGTGAGTAGTAGAGAGAGAGTAGTAGAGAGTAGTAGAGAGTGAGCAGTAGAGTAGTAGAGAGTAGTCAGTGTCAGTCAGTGTCAGTCAGTCAGTGTCAGTGTCAGTCAGTGTCAGTCAGTCAGTCAGAGTCAGTCAATCATTGTCAGTCAGTGTCAGTCAGTCAGTGTCAGTCATTGTCAGTCATTCAGTGTCAGTCAATCAGTGTCAGTCAGTGTCAGTGTCAGTCAATCAGTGTCAGTCAGTGTCAATCTGTCAGTGTCAGTCAGTCAGTGTCAGCTAGAGCAGCTCTGCTGACCTATTTCTCTGGCTCTAAAGCAGCTCTGCTGACCTGGTTCTCTCCCTCTAAAGCAGCACTTCTGACCTGGTTTCTCTGGCTCTACAGCAGGTCTGCTGACCTGGTCCTCTGGCTCTAAAGCAGCCCTGCTGACCTAGTTCTTAGGCTACAGAGCAGCTCTGCTGATCTGGTTCTCTGGCTCTACAACAGCTCTGCTGACCTGGTTCTCTGGCTCTAGAGCAGCTCTGCTGACCTGGTTCTCTCCCTCTAGAGCAGCTCTGCTGACCTGGTTCTCTCTCTCTAAAGTAGCTCTGCTGACTTGGTTCTCTGGCTCTAGAGCAGCTCTGCTGACCTGGTTCTCTGGCTCTAAAGCAGCTCTGCTGACCTGGTTCTCTGGATCTAGAGCAGCTCTGCTGACCTGGTTCTCTGGCTCTAGAGCAGCTCTGCTGACCTGGTTCTCTCCCTCTAGAGCAGCTCTGCTGACCTGGTTCTCTCGCTCTAAAGCAGCTCTACTGACCTGGTAACTCTGGCTTTACAGAAGCTCTGCTTACCTGGTTCTCTCCCTCTAAAGCACCTCTGCTGACCTGGTCCTCTGGCTCTAAATCAGCTCTGCTGACCCAGTTCTATGGTTCTAAAGCAGTTCTGCTGATCTGGTTCTCTGGCTCTAGAGCAGCTCTGCTGACCTGGTTCTCTGGCTCTACAACGGCTCTGCTGACCTGGTTTCTCTGGCTCTACAGCACCTCTGCTGACCTGGTTCTCTGCACTCATGATGCAGGCACCTGACTTCGCGAAAATATATTTAAAAATAATATACGTTTATTATAAGTACAAATATGTTATTTTTATGACTATCTTAGATAAACTCTTGCCCTAATATGTATATTAAATACACATACATATCATTTTGGAACATATTTTTTTTTTACGGGAGTCACACACCCAGCGCGCCCCAGCACATATATGACGTCACGCGGGACCGGCCACCGCGTAAGCATCTCGTACCATAATGCGCATGTGTCACGAATGCGCGGGAGCAGGAGTCGCGGACTGGTCGCACTTGTGTCATTTGAGATGTCATCAGTGATTTCATCAGTGATGTCACTGACCATGTCATGAATGATGCAATATGTGACATCATCGGCAGTGCATTGTGGGCGTGCGAGTTATAGTTAGCAGAACTAACAATGACAGAGGAATTTCTATGGTTGTGTACGAGTGAAATGGCCAGCTAACTATAACACCCCTGAAACCTATGGTTTTTTCAGTGAATTTCTAAGGTTTTTTAAATGCTAATTTCTAACTATAACGTCTCTAAAACCTATGGTTTTTTCAGTGAATTTCAAAGCTTTTTTAAATGCTAATTTCTAACTATAATGTCTCTGAAACCTATGTTTTTTTCAGTGAATATATAATATATATATATATATATATATATATATATATATATATATTCACTGAAAAAACCATAGGTTTCAGGGGTGTTATAGTTAGCTGGACTTTTCACTTGTACAAAACCATTGAAATTCCCCCGTTATAGTTAGTTCAGCTAACTATAACTCGCTCGCCCGCAATGGACTGCTGATGACGTCACATATTACATCACTCATGACATGGTCAGTGATATTGTTGGAGCAGAGTTTTCTATTAACATTTTTTTGAGATTTAAACTCCAGTTTATGTTATATGTCATGATTAAAATTACTGATTTATAATCATTAATTACTAACTTTGTTAGAAGTCTTGACTAATCAACATTACTAATGAGAGAAATTACACGCGGGAATGCATATACGTTGCTTTATTAATACGTGAACTAAATTGGTGAGCAAATTAATTAAATAAGTGTTGCAAAAGTGTTATTTGTTTCGTGTTTGCGCTTTAAAATAACGTGCTCTAATGCTTCTTTGTGTTGCAGACGGCTAGGTAATTTCATACACATAAGGGTATTAGTGGGGATTAACACTGTATAATCATTACGATGTGGTAACATTGTTTTGTGTTTCTTTTAATTAAGATGGTCCGTTTTGGCTGTGGATTTACTCTGTCCGTGGAAGTAGGGAGAATTTATATGCTCCGATCTGCAGCAGTTTCCTGGTAGCAGTATGATGGTTAGATTATTGTCTTGATCTGATAGATTGCTTGTACATAGGCTTTTGGATTCATTGATTTATAGATTGATGTTGGTATATGTACTAATACTATATGTTGAAGTTGTCGTATTGAGTTGAGTTCTATGTAGTGTGTACGGCTTCGGGAACGTGGGGAGCTGGTGACGGTTCCGTAGTAGGGCAGAGGGAAGTGAGTGCTGCTCTCGTGCTGCTCTCGGGAAAGACGGAATTGTTGGAAATACCTGTACGTATGCAGGAAAAACATGTGACAATTGAAGTTGCGCGTCACATTGTCTGGGTTCGGAATCAGTGACATCGTCGTGTGTTACTATTAGGGAAATATTTTCAGTATAAAAGGAGTGCGTATGGTAGTGAAGGTTATCTGTGAAACTCTGGTCTTAAGTCCCAGGGATCCGTAAGGTTTGCCGTTAAAGCTTATCGCTGGAGAAGTAATAGGTATTTTCTGAGCTTGTCTGAAGGACTGGGCAGAGGTAAGCGCTGCTTGGTTAACGCGTGTTATAATTCTGTAGTGGGACAGACTGTTCGCTGTTCTCGGGAAAAGCAGGATTCTGTGTGCATGTGCTACATTTCCTGGTGTGAAAGTGCGTGAATGTATGAGCATTTAATTGATTGTGAGACTCTTTGGAGCAGTCCTAGAGGAAACAGTTAATGGATGCATGTTAGAAGGGCAGAGTAGAGGGATGTGCTACTGTGTCAACGAAAGTAATAATTCCGTGGTGGAGCAGAGGTGAGCGCTGTTCTAGAAAAAAGCGGGATTCTTGTGAGAAAGGATTTTCTTTACTATTCTGTGGTTAGCGAAGCAGACAATGGAGATGTTTATATGTTGTAACTAATAAATTTTGTAGAATCTGAAACGAAGTCTACTGAGAAGATTTTGTAAAGGAGGGGTAGACGAGTGACAGGAGACAGAGCAGAAGCGACTGCAGCGACCACTGACGTCAGAGACAGACCGCGCTGTGATTGGGTAGTGGATTAGAACAGTGCTCGCGCTGGGATTGGTGCGTTGGTGTGAGCCATGCAGGGATTGGAAGGAGTACAGGGTGACATAAACGCTCCAGGATTGGTGCGTTAGTGTGAGTCGCGCTGTTATTGGACAAAAGATCGTACAGTTGCGGAAGGAACTAGAGAATAGCGGTAAACGCTAAAATGTATTACCAAACGGAGGAAAAGAAGAAGAAATCCTTGTTCGGTAAAATTAAAAGATGGTTCGACAAGGATAAAAACATAATAACTAGAGAAGGAGAATTGCTACCTCCGACGAGAACTCCTGCATCCTTCATGGTTGCGAAATATGGGTATCATACCTGTATATGGTTAGATAACTGGGCTAAGTACACTAAGGATGATGGTGTTTTAGCGTTCCCGGAACATGGTTCATTTAATTTGGCCGTGTTGAGAAATTTATGGGACAAAATGATGTGTCTAGAGCCTAGACCAAGGCCGACACAGTTCGAGGCGTTGGTAGAATGGGAAGATGAGGTGCATGAGCGAGAAAAGCAGAGGAGTGGAGGCAATTGTAGGTATATGTTCGGGAGGAAATATGATCGTGAGACTCATCATGATCCAATGAGGAGATGGCGAGATGCTAGTATGTCAGAGGGATTATATCCTATGAGAACTGTTGAAGAAGCGGAAGGGAGGAAAGGTGCAGAAAAGGTGCCTGATACAGAAGTGAGAAGGTATGGGGCTAATGATTATGAGGATGAGGTCTTGGATGACATGATTTACAAGAGACCACCTCCATATAGACCAGAACCAGAAGAGAGCACGCCAGTTGCTACTCCAATAAGAGATACTTTGCGAATTGTGAAAACTGAGGTTGTGACACCTGATCTGAAAAGTGGTAGCTCTTTCACGGAAAGGGAGAGAGAGAGAGAGCGGGAGAGAGAGAATCGAATTGGTGATGAGAAAACAAGAGAATTAGCCAGAACCACATCTGAGCTGACTGAGAAAATTAGAGAGCTGACGAAAAATCTAGAAGCTGTTACAGTGCCTGTAACGATTGGTCCGGTTGTGCCTATTTTTGATAAACAAAGAATGGGTGAAAATGGTTTGACAGTTCCCTATGTAGGAAATGGTTTGGTTGGTTCTTGCACTTTGGAGGAATCAAGAATGAGGACGGGAGAAAATAATTTGAGGCAGCAGAGACATGACACATGTAGTGGAGGATCAGATGTACAGTTTAATTCAGGATTGAATGCTGGTTGTTCAGGAGGAACGATTTTGGAACCACAGAGGATGGCAGAACAAGTGGGTGCAGTGAAAAAGTCTACTGAAATAACAGCTGAAGATTTGAATGATTGGTTGAAAGTTCTTCAAAAGAAGGATAAAGATTCACAGGCAATTGATGTAGCCAGGTTGCGCATAGAATTGGAGGAGCTTATTGCAGGAACAATTCCTACAGAAATATTGAAAAACCATCATGATGGAGAGTTGTTATTTATGTGTAAGAGTATCACCTGGAGGGCTAAGAGTACACAAGACAGGTTAAAAGCAATAGCGAGTGAACAAGGAGTTGACATGGATAAGGTGAAAGCTTTGCAGAAGCCTTACAGGGTGGATTTCACCGACAAGGACATTGAGAAACTAAATGGTGTTGGTAGAACAGGACAGATAAAGGAAATGATTGCCTTATTGCGAAAATGGAAGGATAGGTGGTACAAGAAAGGGGAAGATTCAGTGGACAGGACTTACTCAGCTTTTCCTATGAGAGAAAAAGAGAAAACAGTGGATGCTTATCCCATGAGAGAGATTCCTGGAGGAGGATATGTACATGTCCCATGGACTAGACAGGATATTTTGTCATTTACGATGATTTCCCTCGACTGAGAGAAAAGCCCGTCGAGTGGTATAGGCAGGTAGACAGGTTTGTGAAATTGTCAAAAGTGCTGTGGATTGACCTGAATAGTCTGTTTGATATAATTGTTCCAGCAGGCTTGTGGGCAGAGTGTAAAATAGTTGTAGATTGGCCTGCTAAGGAGTATCCAAGAGATCCAAAAACAGGAGCACCAGATCCAGAGGTGATGAAGAAATATGATCAGGTAATTGTGTTCCTGAAAAATAAGGTACCCCCGAAAGAGACAGATTGGGTTAAGATAGATCGAACACATCAGGAAGCAAAAGAATCAGTTCATGCTTTTTACGAAAGGCTGATATTGGCTTTTAAACAGTTTAGTGTAGATGAACACCTGGGTGATAAGGATTTGAGTCATTTTGTATACAGATTTGTATATGGCTTGAGACCTGAAATTAGTGAAAGAATTCATGAACACACAGTTGACTGGCAGAGTAAAAAGATTGATGAAATCTTAAGACATGCAAAATACTTCAGTGATGAAATTGAGGCAAAACAGAGAAAGCTGAAAGAGAAAGCAATGTGGGCACAGGTGAAGGTGGCTGAAAGACAAGAAGCACAGATGGTGGAACAAGCAAATAATCCAGAAAATAGACGAAGATATGCAGGAAAAGGGAAGGGGAATCTAGAAGAAGCAAAGAAAAAGTTCCCTTGTCACAACTGTGGACAATTGGGGCATTGGAGATCCGAGTGTACCAATCCACCATTAGTGAGTAATGAGAATAAACCCTTGAATCAACAGGTGCAGAACGAGGGTTGTAATCATCAGCAGCAACAGCAGAAGGTTGTCAGACAGCAGAGCCAAGAGCCAAAACCGCCCTTGCCGCAGAATAGAGGGTCCCAAAAGTATAACCAGGACTCGGGATTCTACAATGATGAGCAGGTAAACAAACCGAGACGTTCTAACCTGGTACAGCAGTACTGGTTAAAGAATGAGGGGAGTGAGTCTGAAGGGGACTATTGACGGTGCCGAAGAGAGGAGGAAGAGTGCATACTTGGTGCAACTCTAGAAATAGACCAGGCAGGACCATTTGTAGATGGGAAAATAAATGGGGAAAGTGTTACTTTTTTGGTAGACACAGGAGCGACGAGATCCACTGTCAGGTCAGCAGATATAAAAAATCTTCCTCTCTCGGATGAAGCAATCCAAGTGGTTGGTGTAGCCAATACACAGATTAAGACTCGTCTTACCGAACCAGTAAGGGTAAGAATGGGGAAATTTTCAGACATGCACATGTTTGTAGTCTGTGACACTAGTCCAGTGAATTTGTTAGGTAGGGACTTATTGTGTAAGATGAATTGTACAATTTTTTGTACTCCAGATGGAATAGCTTTTGAGACACCAGATGAGGATGTCTTGTACAGGATGACTCTAGATAATAGAGAAAGTGAGATTGTTGGTACATATGCTGTGTTTAATCCAGATGATTTACCTCAGGAATTGAGACACACAGTAAAAACAGCAGTTTGGGATTTTACTGGAGAAGATGTGGGATTGATGAATAATGTAGATCCAGTGAAGATTTCAGTGAAAGAGGGGATTGTTTATCCTAATATCCCATAGTATAGATTGACACCAGAGATAATTGAGGGAATAACCCCTATAATTGACAAGATGATTCAACAGGGTGTTTTGAGAGAGTTACTGAGTAGCCCGTGTAATTCACCAATAATGGGGCTAAAGAAACCTAATGGAAAGTTCAGGATTGTACAGGATTTGAGGAAAGTTAACAAAATTGTGGTGGCATGTTGTCCCATTGTGCCAAATCCGTCAGTGATTTTGTATCAGATTCCACATGATGCTGAGTGGTACACGGTGATTGATTTGTGTCATGCTTTCTTTTCAATTCCATTGCATCATGACAGCCAGCCGATTTTTGCATTTCGGTTTGTACAGCGTATTTTAGCATGGTGTCGTATCCCACAGGGGTATACAGAGAGTCCTTCAATATTCAATCAGTTGTTGAAAAAATCGTTGGAGAGTTTGATCATGCCTGAAAGCTCAGTACTGGTACAGTACATCGATGACCTACTTGTGGCATCGAAGACACGTGAAGCTTGTGAAGTAGATACTATAGCTTTACTGAATCATCTGGCAGATGGAGGGTTAAAGGTATCTCCAGCCAAATTACAATTTTGCAAGAAAGAGGTGCATTATCTTGGACACAATATTGAAAAGGGTCTGAGAAAGGTGACCGATGACAGGATTAAGATTATCAGAGGAATGAGAGCCCCGATGACCCAGAGAGAAGTGAGGATGTTTCTGGGGATGGTGGGTTATTGTCGTCAGTGGAAAAGTAATTTCTCCCTGATTGCAAAGCCACTGATTAAATTGACTAAAAGTGAGGCGAGAGACCCATTGGAACTGAATGCAGAACAAATGGCAGCATTTGAAGAGTTGAAGAGCAGAATGTGTGAAGCTCCTGCTTTAGGAATGCCAGACTATGAGAAAGAGTTTGAGTTGTACTGCAGTGAGAGAAATGGTTGTGCACTTTCAGTGTTAATTCAGAAACATGGACAACTGAGAAGGCCAATTGCGTACTTCTCATCAACACTTGACCCCGTAGCTGTGGGTTTGCCAGGTTGCCTAAAAGCAGTAGCTGCTACATGCAGAAGCTTGGAACACAGTGAGGGTATAATAATGGGATATCCTGTAAGGGTATTCGTACCTCATGATGTGGCGATTCTTTTGACAAGAAGCAGGACTCAATATATGTGACATAGTCGGTTGACTAAATATGAGAAAATCATTCTGGGAGCATCAAATGTGACTCTTGAGAGATGTGTGAATGTGAATCCAGCAACTCTGTTGACAGATGTTGACAATGTGAATGTGGGAGATGATGTTGATCATGATTGTTTGGATGTGCTTGATTACTGCACAAAACCTAGACCAGACATAAGAGATTTGCCATTACCTGAGAGTGATCATGTGTTGTTTGTGGATGGATCATGTCTGAGAACTGATGATGGTGTGTTGAGTGCAGCATATGCGGTGTGCAAGGTTTCAGAGGTTATGGAAGCTTCATCTTTGAAAGGAGTAAGATCTGCTCAAGTGGCTGAATTGGTGGCATTGACGAAAGCTTGCAAGATTAGGAAGAATTTGAGAGTGACTGTGATGACTGATAGTCAGTATGGATTTGGAGTCGTTCATGATTTTGGCCAACTTTGGCTTCAGAGAGGTTTCTTGACATCGAGTGGGACTCCAATAAAGAATGCTGAGGTGATTGCAAAATTGCTTGAGGCGATACAGCTGCCTAAAGAATTAGCAGTTGTAAAGTGTGCAGCTCATGGACAAGGAGATGATTTTGTTACTCTTGGTAATCGTTTTGCCAATGACATAGCACAGTATTGTGCAAAGAACAATAATTCGATTAACAGGGGACGAGAAAGGGAGATGTCTTTTTGTTCTGTGATGTTTACTAATGTCCTAGAAACATGGGATGAAGTGAAACAGTTGCAGGATGAAGCAGGAGATGAGGAAATGAGATATTGGATCAAGGCAGGTTGTGCCCCAAGAGAGACAGATCATGTTTGGATCTATAGAGATGGAAGACCAGTCATGCCAAATAGCATGCTGTCAACAATGGCAAGGATGTATCATGGCCAGGGACATCTTGGGAGGGATGCGATGATTAGGTCCTTCAAACAAACCTGGTACAATGCAAAGTTCAGGCTAATTGCAGAGAGCATCTGTCAAAGATGTTTAATTTGTCAGCAGTTCAATACTGGAAAAAAGACAGTGGTGAGTCTAGGAACAATAGGCAGAGAAGGAGGTCCTTTTACCAGAATGCAAATAGATTTCATTGAAATGCCCCAAGTGAACAGATTGAGGTATGTTCTAGTGGTAGTCTGTTTGTTTTCAAGATGGGTGGAGGCCTATCCAACTAGGAGGAATGATGGAATAACAGTGGCAAAGTTACTTTTAAGAGAGTTGATTCCTAGGTACGGGTTCCCAGTGACAATTGAGTCAGACAGAGGTGGACACTTCTACAATGAGCTTATGGGTTTAATTTGTGAAGCATTAAGCATACAGCAGAAGCTACATTGTGCATACAGGCCAGAGGCTTCTGGCGTTGTTGAACAGATGAATGGCACAATTAAAAACAGAATTGGCAAAATGTGCTTAGCTACTGGAATGAAATGGCCTGATGTCTTGCCTCTAGTGCTTATGACTATTAGGTCTACTCCAGATAGAACCACAGGGTTGAGTTCACATGAAATATTGATGGGACGTGCGATGAGACATGCATTCGTGCCTGTCAACAAGTTGATGACAATAACTGATGACATGATTTTGGATTACTGTAAAGGCCTGGCTGACGCAGTTCATTCTGTGTTTCACCAGGTTGGAGAAGACGCTACCACACTTGAGAAGAAGCAAGCCCATGATCTGAGTCCAGGGGACTGGGTGAGGATTAAGGTGCACAGAAGAAGAAATTGCTTGGTTCCAAGGTGGGGAAGGCCAAGACAAGTTATTCTGACTATGACAACTGCAGTAAAGTGTGCTGGTGTGAAAAACTGGGTTCATGCAAGTCATACTCTGAGAGTTCCAAATCCAAAGGATGGGACTGGGAAGGAGTATTTTGAAGAGTCAGATTCCAGTGATGATGCAGAAACTGAACCAGTGAGAAGAAAAAAGAATCCTGAAAGGGGGGAAGGAGAAAGAGAGTCAGGTGATTCTTTTTTCTTTCCAAGAGAGGCTTCAAGAGAAACATTGAGAGTCTCAGAGGGGAGATCAGATTCTGTAAAAGTGCCTGAAGTTCCAACAACGAGTGGTGAAGAAAGAGGAGAAAGGAGCAATTCCACAGAGACTACTCCTGAATCAGATGAGGAGGTTGAAAATCCACCAGAGATTATTTCTGAAGAAGTAGGGTTAGAAGAAGATAGAGAGGGACAGATTGCGGAAGACCCCCGAGGAGGTGTAGGGAACATTCCTGATAAGCTAGGTGAAGGGACAAGTAGACAGCAAGAAGATTGCGTGTCGGAGACCCGAGGAGGGACAGAAGCAGGGAAATCTCAATCGGTGGTGGGGAAGAAGTCTGTGGAGCAAAAGAGAATTGTTGAAGAACAAGGGGCAAATGAAACAGAATCAGATGAAAGTGAGAATGAGAAATCAGAGGGTCGAGTTCTGAGAAAGAGAACTTGGATTGGAGAAAGAAATAATAAAGAAGTGAGACCAAAAAGGAGTGTAAGAGGAGATCTTTGGCCTAACAGGATAAAGAGGCTAAGGTACAGACTGACACGAGCAAATTCATCAAAAGCTGAACAGGTGAACGAGGTGTCTAGTCAGAATCAAGCAAAAGGTGAGAAACAAAAGGTCTCAAAAGAACCAGAGGAGATCAAGAGAATCAGAAAACCTAACCAGAAGTATAGGTCACCGGAATGGACGTCCGTGGCACTGTCTGAAGGTGAAGAGGCAGAGAGTCAAGGAAATCCAGAGGGGACTGTACGAGAAGTGGTTGAGGAGAAAACTGTTGGAATCCTGAAAGTTACCTTGACTGACATTGGAGAAGAGTCGGATGCTCAGGATGTTGAAGATCTGATACAATTTGATGTTGCTGAAGAAGAAGTGAAAAGTGATGAAAATCCAAATTGAGTGAACTGAAGGAGTCACTTCGAGAGAAGTGGAAAGTAGAAAATCTAAAATTAGCTGTTTGAAATAATCTAGAGTTCTAGAAATTCAGTAGTAGAGTAGAAGAGGCTAAGTCAAAAGACACTGCCGAAGTAGTAAAATGGCTAACACAGAGAATAATCAAAGTAGATGTGCCTTCTTGAAAAGATGGTGTAGAATGTGCTGCTGCTGTACTGGATTATTAATGCTGTTATGGGGTGTATTAGCTTTATTAGTTACTTTTAGGGTTACAATAGATACTTTTGGAATACACACTGAGAATATGACTAATATAGGGAAGAATTCACAGAAAGTAGTTCCAACTAGAAGTAGTAACATTTACATACATAAAGATAGGTCAATTAATGATTTTTCTAGCAATGTTTTTTCAAAGTTGTTGTACGAATATGTAAAGACGAGGGATTGCTATGTTTGTATGCAATTACCTGCATCCGTTTCAGAAGGTGTTACTTATCACCATTTACCAGCTACGTATGGGATTTCATGTAGTGTGCTAAGTAGTGTTTTTTATTTGTTAGGGAAAATAGATTATGAGATGTCTAACAAAGATAACATTTTTGGGCAATTACCTATGGATAAGAAGCTGAATCCAGCTAAAGAAGCTAACATTTTTGGTGAGATTTTTATTGAGGCAGAAGAATTAACATTGGATTACATTTTTAGAAATAATTTAACTTGCAGTTTGAAAGAAGAGGAAAAGGCTTTCCTAGACTTGGTAGAGGAAAGGAGAGTGAGCATGCATGAAAAGGCAGGGAAAAATGAAGTGAGTGAGACAATATGGGATATTGAGATGGGAAAGGAGTTGAGGAATGGGGCCAGTCCAACTTTGGCTTTAGATACACCACAGAAAGGTAAACTATGCATTACCAGAAAGAAATCCCAATATGATAAGTATTTTGTTGGGACTAGTGAGTGTCATGATACATACTTTATTGCAACAGGATGGGGTTTTAAAGGTGGTGAAGATCCAGTTTTCCCGGGAGTGTATTATATTTGTGGGAATAAGGCTTATTACAGGTTGCCTGACCATTGGTATGGCACGTGTTATGTTGGCCTGGTCTTTCCAAAGATTTTTCATATAGATAAGATAGAAGATGTAGAACACATTAATCTTGGTCAGAAATTGTAGGTGATATTTTTGGAGCTTTAATTCCAGCAGTGGGAATTTCATTAAATGCATATGGAATTCGGAAACTGTCAACAGTGGTGGATCGCTTATCGACAAGTACCGCTGGAGGGTTTCTTTTGGTAAATACGGAGATGATTGCCGTACGTGCCATGTCTATGCAAAATCGACTTGCCCTTGATATTCTATTGGCCAAAGAGGGTGGAGTCTGTGGAATGCTGAAAGTTCAACATTGTTGCACTTACATTCCTGACGAAAGTAGAGATCTAAAGGTCTATATTAAAAATATTACTGATTTGCATGAAGAATTAGTACCACTGGAAGCTGAAAGTATCTGGACTAAAATAGCTAATAAGCTACTAGCTGTTAAGAGTTTTATTGCAAAGATAGGTAGTACCCTTATTGGTAAAATATTATTTCCTTTGACATGTGTAATTGTTGCTTTATTGTTGCTTAGATTAGGGTGTTTGTGTTGTAAAAACAGGGGAGGGAAAAAGAGAATAATTATAGGAAATTCTGTAAAGAAACCAAAGAGGTCAAAGAGAGACCCACAAGAAATAGAATTAGAAGAATTGAGGGAGAGTGTTTACTTGGAGACGAAGAGGGATGATGAAAGAGAATCTGGTGTTTAGTGTTGTGAAAAGACATTTCAATTTCTCCTAAAAATGGGGACTAAATTTTGTTTTTGGGTTGGTTTTTTGTGGTGATATATATCACCAAAGGGGGGATTGCTGGAGCAGAGTTTTCTATTAAATTTTTTTTGAGATTTAAACTCCAGTTTATGTTATATGTCATGATTAAAATTACTGATTTATAATCATTAATTACTAACTTTGTTAAAGTCTTGACTAATCAACATTACTAATGAGAGAAATTACACGCGGGAATGCATATACGTTGCTTTATTAATACGTGAACTAAATTGGTGAGCAAATTAATTAAATAAGTGTTGCAAAAGTGTTATTTGTTTCGTGTTTGCGCTTTAAAATAACGTGCTCTAATGCTTCTTTGTGTTGCAGACGGCTAGGTAATTTTATACACATAAGGGTATTAGTGGGGATTAACACTGTATAATCATTACGATGTGGTAATGTTGTTTTGTGTTTCTTTTAATTAAGAAGGTCCGTTTTGGCCTAAACCAAGATGGCCGCTATTTACAGCCTGCACTCGAGTGATTGAAATGTGATGAGAGGCCTTGCTGAACATGGTTGGAAGTCACCTGACCACAGCCTCTGTCTGAATTACAAGTTTCCGTGAGGACAGCAGCTCCAGGCTTGCTGCCAATTGCCCTTGGAAAAGAATAAAGCCACAATGGACTCAGATAAATTTGCGGTGGCTTCACTATGGTTCTGAGGAAGAGCATTCATGAGTGTATCGTTTTCCTAGCTTGAGTTTCCTTCTTCCGTGTTTTTATTTTTGTGATTTTTCTGAGCGAAGATTTTCTAAATGTTGCGAGTATACATCCTTTTCTGCTCGCTCTGCTCAGCGGCTCAACGGAAGCTTAGAGTTTGTTTGTTACTTTTATTTTGCAAGTTTCGTTATAAATAATGTTAGACTAGAGAGGGTCTAAGGCCACTTCTTCCCGAACCTATGCTCGTGAGGATCGACGCTGATCGAAAGGACGGCGACTCGGGAGACTTTACTGAGAGACCTGTCCTGACCCAAATGACACTTAGCTAGAATAGGTAACTATGAGAATAATGATTTCGCTATTGATTGACTTTCATTTGAACTAATTTAGATAAAAGATGACTTTTGTTTGAATTCCAGTGTCGGGTGGTTATTTCTTTGTCATTTATTGAGTTTCAAATGTATTTCCTATGTTTAAAATCATGACTCAGGACAATTTCTTTAAGGTCGCATTGACCTCGCTTTAGATGCAGATTGGTTTAGAATCTCTCCTATATATTCAGTGTGGATAGAGTAATAGTTATAAATGTTAGTGTGATGGGCCCTAGCGTATGAAGAGTGTATGTGCATGCGACTGTGGATTTACTCTGTCCGTGGAAGTAGGGAGAATTTATATGCTCCGATCTGCAGCAACATCACTCATGACATCACTGATGACATCTCAAATGACATCACTGATGACATCACTGATGACATCATCCAGTGAATGTGTGTTTTTCTGAAAATTAAATATGTTTTATATATGTATATCTCAAGGTCGATGGAAGAATAAATGGGTATATAAGTGTCTAAATGGATGATTTGTTTTTGAAAAATTGATTGTGTAACTGACTCATTAAGTGTATCATAGTGAATATATGGCTTAGTGAGTAATGTTTAAATATGTAAATATCTGTATCAGTCTCTCACTTTGTGTAGAAACGGCTGCATGGGTTGGTGAGTAGCTACATGGGTGTCTATATAGGTTATTAGTTCGTTTTTTGAGTATCAGTCTGAGTGTCTGCATGGTTCGGTGGGGGGTATTACGTAGTGCATAGGTGCATGAATGAGTGACTCACTGTTTGTATGTGTTGAAGACAGCATGTGTGCAGGACTGTATGGGTGGATGAGTGTGTGTATGGGTGTGTTAGTGAGTGAATGACTGTCTCAATAGTGTCTTTATGAGTAACTACATATGTTTTAAACTAGTATATGTGACTATTGGTGTATATAAGTGAGTATATGTGAGAGTGAGAGATTGAAAGAGTTCCTGTATGAATAAGTATGTGTTTCTATAAGTGATTGTTTAAAAGACTAAGGGGCATATGCATCAACCAAACTAATACCGATTCCTTAATAGCGAAAAATAAGGAATCGCCATTAAGGAATCGGTAATTGGCATGCATCAACAGATTCGGTGAAATTTAGCGATTCCTTAAAAATCGCTAAATTTACCGATTCCTTAATAGCGGGGCACGCAAACGGCCTCACTAGCAAATAGCGAGTTCGGTAATACCGATTTGGCTAATTGCGAGTTCGGTAATACCGAATTAGCAATTACCGAATCGGTAATAGCGAAATCGCAAATTGCCGCGTCGCTCCGGGAACGGGCTGATGACATCACCAACTAGGAAATACTGCTGCCCCACCCACATAGCCTCGACAGAGGAGCAGACAGGAGCTGGAAAGAAGGACAGGCTGTGCAGAGTGAGGCCACACAGATCCTGCCATTCACATCACACATCCATCATGTCGCAGGAAGTGCCATCCAGCGCAGAATCTGCACGCAAGCGCAAGAAGAAGTTTTCGGACAGGGAGCTGGAGTACCTCATCGAGGGAGTGTCCAGCAAACACGACCGCCTCTTTGGAAAGCTGTCCCTCAAGGTGCCTGAGACAGAGAAGCGGCGCATCTGGCAGCGCATCCGTGAGAGGGTCAATGCGGTTGGCGTCACTAGCCGCAGCATCGACGACCTGAAAAAACGGTGGTATGACCTGCGGAAGCGCGCCAAAGAGAGGATTGCTGAGAGGCTCCGGGAGGCAAGAAGGACTGGAGGCGGAACAACCACTGCACCAGCCAACACAGCCCTGGAGGACCTTGTGAAAGGGACGATAGAGCGGGAAGCCGTCGTGGGGGTGATCCAGATGGACGCGTCCGGCGCAGCCACAAGTGCCCAAGGTAAGATGCATGCCTGTGCCACACCCAGCATAGCGTAAATCCATACCCATGCCCCCAGCCCAATCTCACTGTGTCTGCAGCTCTGGCACAGACAGTTCCACACATGACACTACTGCATCTTGGGAGTTGTAGTCTAGTCAGCCCAGAGTGCAGGTACAGGCGTAAATCCTATGAGCACACACCACATATTTTGTACATGGCTGTAGACTGTTCATTTGTTGGACCACAGAGGGACATTAATGGGTACAACACTATGTAGGTGTAATCATCCCACTAATCATGCACTGTTTCACACACAGATGCATCACCTGGGGACTCTGACGACAGCGACCAGCTGATCATTTCTGAGACACCCGTGGAGTCAGACCAGGAGACAGCGCAGGATGCGCACGCACCGCCAACACCTGCCACCCCACCAGCACCACCTCCACCAGCGCCACAATCAACGGCACCAGCACCAGTGCCACAAGCCAAGGCACCAGCACCTGCGCCACAAGCCAAGGCACCAGCACCTGCGCCACAAGCAACGGCACCAGCAAAACAGCTTGCAGCTAGTACAGCCACAATACCGCAGAGGCACAGGCACCAAGTTGCGCCCTTGCAGGAGATGGCAACCCCCCCCCCGCAATTGGCACCCACGCAGCGCACATCCACACCACCTGCTGCACCACCTGGAGGCTCAAGACACGCACGGCGTCACAGGGCCCGTCGCAGTTCCGTCTCCTCAGCAGACCAGGATGTCCCAACAACCTCTGCAATCGAGGAGAGGATGTTGCGTACACAGAACCTGCAGGGAAGACATGTGGCTAGCATCAGCTACAATATCGTGCGCCTAGCGAGGGAGATGCGCGCCATGACTGCAGCAGTCACCGACATGGGCTCCGCGGTCAGGGACATGGGCACGGCGGTCAGGGACCAGACCACTGCGGTTGCTGATGGCAATGCTCAGCTCAGGGAGGAGGTACGTGAGCTCACCCGTGCCATCAGGGAGGGCCATGAGTCCCAGAGGAGGAGTAACCGGCAGCTAATGTTGCGTTCTGCCGCCGCTACCAAGGCCATACAACGGCACAGCAACTGCACCGCTGTGTTGGCACGCCGCACAGTCTTCCTGCAGGTGGACCTTGGGCACTTCTGCGGTGATGTGGCCAAGTCACTGGGACACATCACCACTGCTGTGGAACAACTTCAGAGCAGCACATGCAGTGCTGCAGCATTGGGAGGGGATGACACCAGTGAGGCTGCCTCCAGTGTCAGCAGCGTGTCACTGGCAGAGGCCAGCACCAGGCTCCGCAGTTCGCGTGCCTCCACGGGGACAGGCCGTGGTGAGGCTTTGGATGCACCTGAGCGGAGGCTTGGTGTACGTGGCAAGCGCCACTAGAATTTTGGACATGCTGCAGGTCCATGGTGGAGCAACCATGGCCATCCAATTATTGTGTTTGCACAGGCCTGACTTTAAGGAACCTTTTATTTACATTTATGCAATCGGAGCATGATTCACAATGCTAGTTCTGTTGCACAATCCTCAGTGCTACTGTGCATTAAACAGTTGCACCCAACACCAACTTGTAATGTCTCATTTTACCCAGGGTCAAAAATGATTTTGCATTATGTCTGTCCGCCTCCTATGGCCCTCTGCTGTGTTTGGGATGTGTGCCGGTCGTCGTTGGGCGGGTGGTTGGTCAGCCTGGTGGTCGTCATCCCTGTCCACCTCCATGGGTATCCCCCTTCTGGTGGCAATGTTGTGCAGCATTGCACATACAGCAATTATTCGACAGCATGTGTCTGGTTGGTATAGCATGGCACCGCCAGTCTTGTGGAGGATACGGAAGCGGCTCTTGAGAATCCCAAAAGTCCGCTCTATCACATTCCTCGTGCTGATGTGTGCAGCATTGTAGCGATGTTCCTGCGGGGTTGCTGGATTTAGGTATGGGGTGAGTATGTATTCCCGCAGGGCGTAAGCACTGTCACCTAGAAGATAGAAGCATAGACTTAGCATTGGTGATGTACATACATGTGTGGTGTTGGTGTGGGGAAGCGTAGTTCTACGTACCTAACAGGAGTCCCTCTCCAAATTCTCCATTGAGTAGTCGCCTGTGCATTCCACTGTTGCGGAAGATGTATGAGTCGTGTGTGCTCCCTGGGAATTGTGCCACTAGGTCCGTTATGATGTTGTTGGCATCGCACACAACCTGCACGTTGATCGAGTGGTATGACTTGCGGTTCCTGAATAGGTACTCATTTGCTGACGGAGGACATATGGGGATATGCGTGCAGTCGATGCATCCAATCACATGTGGAAATTGTGCCACCTGGTAGAATGCCTGTTTGGTGCGGTCCAACTGCTGTGGGGTTGTGGGGAAGCTGATGTGTGTGTGGAGCATTGTCAGCATGGCATCTAGGAATTTCTTGAAGAAGCGTGACAGTGCGCTTTGCGAAACACCTCCGGCCACCGCAATTACCCCCTGGAAACTCCCTGAGGCCAGTAGGTGCAGGCTGCATAGGACCTGAACGTGCGCAGGGATAGCATTTGTCCTGTGTGTCTGGTGCTGCAGTAATGGTTCCAGGTCTGCAATCAGGCGCATGATCATAGCGCGATTGAGGCGATACTTCTGGTACACCTCGTCCTCATTCTGGCCGAGCAAGGTTATGCGCAGTCTGAACACTCGCTCCTGGACCCTTCTCCTGCGCTGTCCTGCTGCATTGATCCGCATCCTCCTTGCAAGCACGTAGAGGGCAGCCATTTTGTGGGAGCCAACAGGGTCTCCTGGGCCACATTTAAGGGTTTAGTGATTGCCTCAATCATTTGCACATGTGGGAAGAATTTATCCTCATCTTTTTTTTTTTTTGTAACTTTACCTCCAGGTTTTGATTCCCCTTATTTAGCTCTGGCAAAATAGCGATTTTTGGGATTTTCGTTATTAGCGAGTTTTGTTGCATTGGGGTGCGATTCGTTATTTGCGATTGGCAATTTCCGGGAGCTAATAGTGATTTCGGTAATTGCTAATTCGGTATATAGCGAATCGGTAAATTAGCATTTTGGGTATTAGCGATTCGGTATGTCCGAGGTTATTTATTTAGCGATTCGTTATTTGCTCGGGTTTTGGGTTGATGCATTGGGATTGGGTATTTTTCACGCAATACCGGGAGCTATTAACGAATCGGTATTTTACCGACTGGATTTTGGCTTGATGCATAAGGGTGTTTGTATGTGTAAGTTTCCGTAGAAGTAAGTGTGGTGGTGTGTGTATAACTGTATATGCAAGTAAATGTATGTTTGATTCTTTATTAGCATGAGTGACATTGTGTGTGAGTAACTCTATGGATGAGTGGCATTGTGTAACAGGATGTATAGGTGTATGAGTACATATGATGAGTGAGTACATGTGTGAGTGACTGTATAGGACTGTTGGTGAATGAGTGGCTGTGTATGTGGATCTTAGAATTACTGAAGAGGTTGTTGTAACTGGTATTGGTATGTCCATTGTTTTGAAAATTTTAGTCTCTATTTTTGAATGTGTGTTTCAAAGGTTATATTAGGGTGAGAGGAGGTCTGCCACTCTATCACAAGGATGATGTCATCAGTGATGTCATCAGTGATGTCATGAGTGATGTCACTGACCATGTCATGAGTGATGTAATATGTGACGTCATCAGCAGTGCATTGCGGGCGCGCGAGTTATAGTTAGCTTAACTAACTATAACGGGGGAATTTCTATGGTTTTGTACGAGTGAAAAGTCCAGCTAACTATAACACCCCTGAAACCTATGGTTTTTTCAGTGAATTTCTGAGGTTTTTTAAATGCTAATTCCTAACTATAACGTGCCTGAAACCTATGTTTTTTTCTGTGAATTTCAAAGGTTTTTTAAATGCTAATTTCTAACTATGCCTACAGAGATAGGACATGTGAAGAAAGAAGAAAAAATGCACAGAAAGAAAAAAAAGAAGTGCAGAAAGAAGCAACAGAAGTCCTCAAAGACGAAGAAAAGTGCAGGAAGAAGGATATTGTGCAGAAAGAACAAAAAGAAGAGCAGAAAGAAACCTTGTTGCAAAATCAACCTGTACCCTCAACTTTTTCAGACGGATACTGGTGGTAACTGAGTCTGACTAACCAGTCCTAGAGCCAGTGCTATGTTAAAAGACACTTAGAATACAGGGAAAACACCTACATACACTAGGGAACATTATGCGTTGGGGTCCCCCTGTGATTAGCATGACCTCCTCTGTAAGCCCCTAGTATATAATAGGGCAGGGGGATTAAAACTACTTCTTAAAACAGGCCACAGGGCGTTTTTGCACACGTTAACTCAGGCCCCGTCCCCTCCCTTCACCACTGTGTAAGCACGCCCTGTGTCCGTTTTTAGTTGGGAGATTAAGTTCATTTGAATCCTGAGGGTCCCTAGGGTCCAACTAGCCCACTAGGTACCTCCAGTAAGTGCCACAGAGCTGCGTTGCAGAGAGGTGTAAAAAGTGGCACGGCCTGGACCACCTCTCTGCAATGCAGCTCATTGGCGCTTACTGGAAGCACTTGGTGGGCTAGTTAGCCCCCAGGGGCCCCCAGTATTGAAGGGAAATTATATCCCCAATTTAAAACGTGCCATAGTGCGTGTTTGCACACGTCACCTCAGGCCCCGTCCCCTCTCTTCACCACTGTGTAAACGCGCCCTGTGGCTGTTCTAAGTTGAGAGATTAAGTCCCCTTGAATCCTAAGCGTCCCTAGGGTCAAATTAGACCACTAGGTACCTCCAGTAAGCGCCACAGAGCTGCGTTGCAGAGAGGTGTAAAAAGGGGCTTGGCCTCAGAACACCTGTCTGCAGCGCAGCTCCCTGGCGCATACTGGAGATGCCTGTTGGGCTAGTTGGCCCTCAGGGACCCTCAGTATTGAAGAGGAATTAATTCCCCAACTTACAACTCGCCAGGGGGCGCGTTTGCAGAGTGCTGCAAGGAGGGGGCGTGGCCTCCGGCATGATGCCAGTCTTTTATTTATTTTAATTTTTTAAGAAGGGGGCTGTGTGGTTCCCCTTCTGATTCTAATTTATTGGCCCTGATGACCCCATCCTCCAGGGCCTGTCTCCTTATTATATTTTTTTGACCACAATCCCCAGGGCCGGCCACTGTTTTTTATTATTTTTTAAAAATATATATTTATAGACACACCTAGGACATGCTGGACAAACCGTACGTACCTATCACCATGACGATTTGCGTGATATTCATTAAAAGGCGACTATGCATACAATGAATCCACGTGGAATGTATTTACACCACTAGTGAAGCTCTGACATGTCTGATGCCCTACCGTGCCTAATCCCGGTAGACACCCTTGTCGTTTATTTATACAAACATGGGTAGCTATTGACGGGCACATTTAATACACATGCACACCAAGCCATTCAAAGGGGATTCGACAAAAATTCGACCAAAACTATGCAAGAAACCCCCCTCACGGTTAATAAAACACACATCCACTGCCGGATGTGTAATACCTTTTATTTTACTCTCTGGAAAGGGGACGAACATCACTTGAGAGTCACAGCGCGCTCCTGGCAGAGCCCAATGCTGTGTTACACCCACCATTGCCTGCTGAGTGCCACACACCTCTGTGTTGTATTCCACTAGCTAGTGCACATGCTATGACAATCTCTAGCCCATGTGCACTGTAACACCACCCAGTGAATATGTCATGCCACACTTGTCTTCGCACGGGTTATATTGCCCCATCTAACGTGCCTTCCTCGATGAATCTGTCATTGCGCACAATGTATTGCATATTATATTTCATGCCCGGTTCATCTTATATCACACTTTTTTGTGCATAGTTTATACCATACACTATATCTAGTTTTCATTTTCAATCGTGCTCTCAGGACTATGTTCTATATAACACTGTGTTCACCTACCCTTTTCACGGGCATTACATTTTGCGATAGGGGGTGGAGGGTCAGGGGGTATTTCTGCCAAGTGAGCCCGGAGTCACAGTCACAAACGTCCTCTTCTTCCTGAATAAAAGTGAGATTATGCTGCATACTTGTTCATATTTTAAGTAGTTCGCACAGACACAATGTTTTAAAAACAATAAAGTTCCTAATACCCGCCTTCTCTGAACAGTTAGCTTGCTGCCCCATCCCCTTCCTCCCTATCCTCTCTTGTGTGAATCCATGGACTAGCCTCCTCCCTCCTGCCATGCATGGTCTGATGTGCTGCCACTGCCCTCAATTTAGCATGATGTACCAGTCCACTCCTCCTGCCCTCCATTGCCCAATTCTATGCCCCATCATTGACCTCCTGCTTAAACTCTGTGCTTAGCTTGCTGCCCCTATTCTCCTTCCCCCTGCCCTCCGATGTCTTTGTGCATGCCCCTGCTCCATCCTTTTTGCCCACCATGTCCCATGGACCTGCCACTCCTATCTACTCTGAGTGTTCTGTTGAGCTGGCACTCCCCTCCCACCTGCCTAGCATTGTCAGATGACTGTAACCTGTCCCTGCCACCTCCACCCTGCCTGTCCACATGCCATGCCCCTATCCTCTTCCTCCTGTCCTACATGGTCCATTGTACTGCCACACCCTTCTGCCCTCCCTGGTCTGTTGTGCTGCAACTGCTCCTCCTGCCTGCCCCGTGTGGTCTGTTGTGAGGTCCCTTCCCCTGAACTTTCTTGTCTGTGCACAGGTCCTGACCCTCCCTTCTATCCTCCATCGTCCTTTGTGCATGCCCCTCCACCCTCCTTCTTGCCCATCATAGCCATTGTGCTGCCACTAACCCTCCCACTTGCCATGCATGGTCTTCTGTGCTGCCATGGCCCCTCCCACCTTCCCTGTGTGGTCAGTTAGCTGCCCCTGACCCCCTCCCACCTTCCCTCCATGGTCTGTGTGTATGCCATCACAGTCTCACTGTTGCTCTTCATGGTGTGTCTTGCTTCTAGTGCCCATCCTGCCTGACCTCCATGGCTATCTTGCTGCTCCTGCCCTGCCCCCTTGCCCCCAGCCCTACTCCCTCCCTCCTGGCTTGTCTGTTCCATTGTAATGCCCCTGATCCGTCCCTCCTGCCCTTTATGGTCTGTTATGCTGCAGCTTTCTCTCCTGTCTGTCCATTATGGTCAGCTAGCTACCATTGCCTCTTGCCCCTCTGTTCTCTGTTGTCCATGTGCATGGTCCTGTCCCCTCCCTCTTGCTTTCTATGGATTGTTGTGCTGCACTCCCGTCCTGCATGCCCTGTGTGGTGTATTGTGCTGCTGCAAACCCTGATGCCTGCCCTGCAGGGTCAGTTTGGTGCACCTCTCCATGTCCCTCCTGTCCTCTGTTATCCAAGTCCATGTCCCTATCCCATTTCCTTCCATGATCCAATGTACCATACTTGCGAACATTTTGAACTTGGTAAGAGGGAGATTTTGAAAAAAAACTGGGGTATTGATTTTCCCCTTTGAGTTACATTGAAAAAGAGGATATTGTAGACAGGAGACAGATCAAATAAAGCCCATTTGAGCTTAAAAACATTGGACGTTTCCTGGCTGAATCGGGTCTGTTGGCATGTATGGTTGTACTACCATTGCCTCTTCCTTCTGCCCACAATGGTCTATTACATTGCCACAGCCTTGAAGGAGGGTAGATTTTGTATCACAGGGGGCCCCTGGCCCGTTCTGTCCACACCTGAAGTATGAGACCCTTGTCCTTGCCCTGCCAGCTGCATTTGTAGGCCGTATTAAATTGACCAGCGGGTCCTGTATTGCTATATAATTATCCTGAGACATCCTTACCACTCAGCCAGCATAAAACCCCTGTGTAGGCCCTTCTGTTCAATATGTAGGCCTCTTTGTTAAATTGACCATAGCTCTGCAATTTTAGTGTATAGCAGTCTGAAGGCAGGTCTGCGAGGCCTTCTGATCCAAACTAGTAGCCCCCACCCTACCCGAGTGCTCCGTGCTCGGTATCAAAGTTCAACATCCCCCTGAAGCTGTCGACATACAGTAGGCTGCATCCTGGACTGGTACTTGCTTCCTGGGCAGGTTTCCCGCTTTTAAGGAAGTGGCAACCGCAGAGCGTCAAGTTAGGAGAACTGAGGAGATTTTATACATGAATATATTGAATTCCCGTACAATACCCATTATTTTCTGCTTGCTCTATGGAACTTACGATAAGCGATTGGCCTGAGAGACTGACCTTTTCACCCAGTCCATTGTCAGCATTAAGTGGGTAAATGACGAAATGTCTGGTAAAATCTGCAGTCGAAGCTTTTGGGTAGCATACGTAGGTAGATGTAGCGTGCAAAGGAGCCCACAAAATGATATAAAAAGGGAGCACCCACAGATATCGACGGACTACCTCGCCGTCTGTATGTAGGTTAACAGGCAGTGCAGGTTTTCCCCACGAGCTGGGAGCTCTTGTCTTCCTTTGCTTAAAATGTCTTGCTCTGCTTTGCTTGAAGTATCTTATTCTATTTTACCTATATGAAATGTCATGTTATGTTTAACCATTGTTCTCTTTACTTTTGCATTTAAAAGATTTTGTATTGTAATTGCAGGAATGCTTGCTCTAAGAGTAAACGTGAGTGTTCCTAGGTAACATTTTCCTTGGTGTAACTTGTTTCTCATGATGCATTTATAGATGTGTTTTCTCTCTCTCTCTGTCAGTACATTAATTGAGATACAGAGAATATTATGACAGCTGTATGATTATCTGGATTCTGTTTTTTGTACTTTATGTCTCTATTCTGCGGTTTCTTTGAAGTTGCATCTTCTCATTAAACTGCCATTGTATTCTGCCTCCAATTCCATGTCTCATATGTCTGTTTTCTTCATTTTTGGAGCAAGCGTTCCTAGGCACCCCGGCTCAAATTAAGGTGCCCCTTTTGTCCCTGACTCACTCTCCTGCTCAGTTCTGTGGTGGCTCCCGGGGATCTGGGGACCGCCCCTAGCTTCCTTGACCCGTAATAGATCTTCCCTCCAACAGCCTCTCTTGCAAGTCCTGTATTGTTGGTTTGTTGCCCCTGCCCCCCTTTCCACTGCCCTCCATAGTCTGTTGTGCTTCCACGGCCTTTCCTGCCTGCTCAGTGTGGTTAAATTGTTGCCTTTGCACCCTCCTACCTGCCTTCAATTTTCAGAGTCCGTGCCCCTGGCCTCTGCCTCTCAACAGTATCCTAATGAACAACTAGATTGCTAACATTCTATATTTATTACAAAAGTGTGGAACGCCTGACATCATCTTGATGTAATCAAAACTGTAATACCTAGAGCATTTCCTTTAGAAATTACATATATGAGAGGGTCTTATTGGCATCAAAATTATGGTTAGTGCTCTAAAAGACTAAAATAAGGACATATTTTCTGAGTTTTCAAATAGCGACAAAGCACTTTTAAATTATTTGTTATCTTTATGTTTTTTTATCCAGTTGACCACTTGATTAAATGTTGCACTTAGGGGAGAGGATGTGGTGTTACTTCCAGAACTGCAGACTTTGCAACTGGGGAACCAGGTTGAAGTTTCTGCTTCAGCTCGACATTCTGTGATTCTGGTCAAATCACTTAGTCTCCCCATGTCTACAACCAAAATGAATTTGTTCTTGTGTGATGTAACCAATGCTCATGTAAAGCACTCCAATACCTGACAAGTCTGCACTATATAACACTGCAAAAACACAAAATAATACGTGTTTTGCACACTTCTGTCATTGGGCTATATTTGGGCTACATCTGGTTGATTTTGGGCTACATTTGGGCTCTTTTGTCTCCGGTGGCCATCTTGGGAGATTTATTTGTTATGAAGTTTCCTAATTTCCTCATGTACTGCAGTCTCCTCAGTAGGAAATGCTTTCAGTTTTTTACTTTGATTCCATCATGAAGGTATTCAGATATGTCACACATTTGCCATAAATTCTGAATGTTAGCACTCTAGTTGCTCATTAGATCACTGTAGTAAAACTACTCCACCATGGAAGTCTGCTCCTGGTATTAAAAGTGCATGTTTCAGTCTGCATGTCAGAATTTTTTAATGAAATAGAAGAGGATTTGAGAAGTCACTCAAAATGTGCCCTCATTTTCTTTCTTCAGTATTAATCATAATTTCTATGGCAAAATGAACCTCCTCATTGTGTTCCTTTTTAAATTAAATGTTTTAAGTGTTACCAGTTTATTCCAATCAAGATGGCTTCAGGTGTGCCATACTTTTGTCATAATGAAGACAGTAAGCGCTCTAGTTGTTTTTAAGAACATTCTGGGACATTCTGTCATTGGGCTATACTTGGGCTACATCTGGGTGATATTTGGGCTACATTTGGGCTCTTTTGTCTCTGGTGGCCATCTTGGGAGACTTATTTGTTATGAAGTTTCCTAATTTCCTCATTTACTGCAGTCTCCTCAGTAGGAAATACTTTCAGTTTTTTACTTTGATTCCATCAAGAAGGCATTCAGATGTGTCACACATTTGCCATAAATTCAGAATGATAGCACTCTTTTTGCTCATTAGATCACTGTAGTAAAGCTACTGCTCACCAGGGAAAACTGCTGCTGGTATTGAAAGGGCATGTTTCAGTCTGCATGTCAGAATTTTTTAATGAAATAGAAGAGGATTTGAGAAGTCACTCAAAATGTGCCCTAATTTTTCTTTCTGCAGCACTAATCATACTTTTTATGGAAAAAGGAACCCCCTCATTTTGTTCCTTTTTAAATTAAATGTTTTAAGAGTTACCACTTTAATCCAAGCAAGATGGCTTCAGGTGTGCCATACGTTTATCATAAGTAGGACTGTTAGCGCTCTAGTAGTTCTTTGGAACACTCTGGGAAGCTGCAGTAGAACACAAAGGAATCAACTGACAGTCTCTGCCCTTGTTGGATGTACATGTTTTACTGAGAATATCAGACTTCATTCTCACATGACTGAGAAAGATAATGTGAATTTACAGAAAATAAGCTCTCAGTTTAGCCTATAGATCACCTTCCAAACCTCTGTGGTAAAAGCATGAGAAAATATTTTTCTCTCAATCATGATATCCCAGCAGAAGGCTTTTTCACATGGTGAAATCACCTTAGAACATACCACAATTCCTAAAATGAGTATGGTACCATCAACAAATGATTTATAATGTAACTAAAGTCTTAAAACCTTCTATTAACTGCAATGCTTTTTAATGAGGTGCTATCATGTATATTTGTCCCAAGATGGCTGCCAACACTTCTTGGATGAAGTGCTGACAGCCAATCAGATCTCAGGATGAGATGTGTGGTTAGGCTCCGCCCACATATATATATGCTTTTAAATGCTATTTACTCAGGAAATACTGAACAGATTTACACCAGACCTGCAAAAGGCACTTCCTTGACCTTATGGCTACCTCTCTGCCAAATTTCTAGTAATTCTGTTCAGCCGTTCGGGCTGTAGCTCGTTCTAAAGGTCCTATGGAAAAATGCATGGGAAAAACGCGTTTTGGGACCCCCCTTTTATCTCAGCCCCCTCTTGACGAATCCCCCCGAGACTTTCAGGGTAGGAGCGGAGCGTAGCGCCCCACCTATTTTGAGAAATTCGCGAGGATTCATCGACCGGCGCCAAAGTTATTCAAAATAGAATGTTGCGGATTTCCTATGGAAAAGGGGTCCTAACTATAACTACCTACTGGCGACCGCCAGTAGGTAATATATATATATATATTATCTACTGGCGGTCGCCAGTAGATAGTTATAGTTAGGACCGTGTTTCCATAGGAAATCCGCAACATTCTATTTGGAATAACTTTGGCGCCGGTTGACGAATCCTCGCTCCTACCCTGAAAGTCTTGGGTGGATTCGTCAAGCGGGGGCTGAGAAAAAAGGGGGGTCCCAAAACGCGTTTTCCCAATGCATTTTCCCATAGGACCTTTAGTCCGAGCTACAGCCCGAAAGGCTGAACAGAATTACTTGAAATTTGGCAGAGAGGTAGTCCTCAGGTCAAGGATGTGCCTTTTGTAGGTCTGGTGTAAATCTGTTCAGTAGGTCCTGAGAAAATAGCATTTAAATCAATATATATATCTGTAAGCGCACTCCGTGCGCTTACCGTAAGCTTACCGTACGCGTACGGTGCCGTGCGCGAGCTCAATTCTGATTGGTGGTTACATGACTGTAAACATTCGAATCGGTTGAAATCAGGAAGTGTCGGCCGCCATTTTCTGTCTCTCGCACTGAGAAACAGAGGGGCGGAACGTGAAAAGGGGGCAACAAAGAGAGTTGCAGACCCCCTAGTGTTTGTCAGGGGGTCCAAGAAGGACCCAAAAGTACGAAAAATACATTTGATAATTTTAAAAAAAAATCGCGGAGTGCGCGTACGGTAAGCTTACCGTACGCGCACGGAAAAAAAAAAAAAAATAAATAAATAAAGAAGTAACAATCACATTTATTAAATAAACTAAAGGACCCACAAGGGAGAAAAAAACAAATGTTACTGTGTAAAAAAAGGCGAGACGCGCACGGCTTGGACTGCGCAACGTGGGCGCTCGGTGCGCGATGCGCACCGTGCGCGCAGGGTGTGCGCACAGTGAAAAACCAGAAACAAAAATAAAAAATAAATACATAACTTAGCATTTAAAAAAACGTACAAATTCACTGAAAAAACCATAGGTTTCACACACGTTATAGTTAGGGATTATCATTTACAAAACCTTGCAAATTCACTTAAAAAACCATAGGTTTCACACATGTTATAGTTAGCTGTACATTTCACTCGTAAAAAACCAATGACATTCCACGTTATAGTTAGATCAGGTAACTATAACTTGCGCAACCGCAATCCACAATGTGTAATTTCAGATGTCATCATTGATGTCATGAGTGATGTCACTGACCATGTCATGAGTGATGTAATATGTGACGTCATCAGCAGTATATTGTGGGCGCGCAAGTTATAGTTACCTGATCTAACTATAACGTGGAATTTCATTGGTTTTTTACGAGTGAAATGTACAGCTAACTATAACATGTGTGAAACCTATGGTTTTTTAAGTGAATTTATATATATATATATATATATATATATATATATATATTATCTACTGGCGGTCGCCAGTATATAGTTATAGTTAGGACCGAGTTCCCATAGGAAATCTGAAAATTCTATTTTGAATAACTTTGGCGCCGGTTGACTTATGTTCGTGAAATTTTCAAACCTAATGGGGCGCTCCGCTCAGCTCCTACCCTGAAAGTCTCGGGGTGATTCGTCAAGCGGGGGCTGAGAAAAAAGGGGGGTCCCAAAACGCGTTTTCCCCATGCATTTTCCCATAGGACCTTTAGTCAAAGGTACAGCCCGAACGGCTGAACAGAATTACTTTAAATTTGGCAAAAAGGTAGTCCTCAGGTCATGCATGTGCCTTTTGCATATATGGTGTAAATCCGTTCAGTAGTTCCTGAGAAAATCAAAAGTAAAATCATATTAATATCTGGGCGGAGCCTAACCACACATCTCATTGTGAGATCTGATTGGCTGTCAGCACTTCATCCAAGAAGTTTTGGCAGCCATCTTGGGACCAATATACATGATAGCACCTCATTAAAAAGCATTGCAGTTAATAGAAGGTTTTAAGACTTTTAGTTACATTATAAATCATTTGTTGATGGTACCATACTCATTTTAGGAATTGTTGTATGTTCTAAGGTGATTTTACCATGTGAAAAAGCCTTCTGCTGGGATATCATGAATCATCTTTGAGAGAAAGCTATTTTCACATGCTTTTCCCACAGAGGTTTGGAAGGTGATCTATAAGCTAAACTGAAAGCATATTTTCTGTAAATTTACATTATCTTTCTCAGTCATGTGAGAATGAAGTCTGACATTCTCAGTAAAACATGTACATCCAACAAGGGCAGAGACTGTCAGTTGATTCCTTTGTTTTCTACTGCAGCTTCCCAGAGTGTTCCAAAGAACAGCTAGAGCGCTAACAGTCTTACTTATGACAAAGGTATGGCACACCTGAAGCCATCTTGATTGGAATAAAGTGGTAACATTTAAAACATTTAATTTAAAAAGGAACAAAATGAGAGGGTTCATTTTGCCATAGAATGTATGATTAGTGCTGCAGAAAGAAAAATTAGGGCACATTTTGAGTGACTTCTCAAATCCTCTTCTATTTCATTAAAGAATTCTGACATGCAGACTGAAACATGCACTTTCAATACCAGCAGCCGACTTCCCTGGCGAGCAGTAGCTTTACTACAGTGATCTAATGAGCAACTAGAGTGCTAACATTCTGAATTTATGGCAAATGTGTGACACATCTGAATGCCTTCTTCATTGAATCAAAGTAAAAAACTGACAGTATGCCTACTGAGGAGACTGCAGTAAATGAGGAAATTAGGAAACTTCATAACAAGTCTCCCAAGATGGCCACCAGAGACAAAAGAGCCCAAATGTAGCACAAATATCACCGAGATGTAGCCCAAGTATAGCCCAATGACAGAAATCCCAGAGTGTTTTAAAGAACAACTAGAGCGCTAACAGTCTTACTTATGACAAAGGTATGGCACACCTGAAGCCATCTTGATTGGAATAAAGTGGTAACATTTAAAACATTTATTTTGCAAAGGAACAAAATGAGGGGGTTCATTTTGCCATAGAAATTATGATTAGTGCTGCAGAAAGAAAACTTAGGGCACATTTTGACTTCTCAAATCCTCTTCTATTTCATTAAAAAGTTCTGACATGCAGACTGAAACATGCACTTTGAATACCAGCAGCAGACTTCCCTGGTGAGCAGTATCTTTGCTACAGTGATCTAATGAGGAACTAGAGTGCTACCATTCAGAATTTATGGCAAATGTGTCACATCTGAATGCCTTCTTGATGGAACCAAAGTAAACAAGCATTGAAAATGCAATAGGTCTCGCCCTCGTTTAAGTTAAAGCAATTCTGTTTGTAATTAGGTGGCTTTTTAGCTTTGCTTTTATTAGTGTTTTTCAAAATTTCATGTACATAACATGCATGTATGTATATATATGCATGCATTTATATTTGTATTTATATAGATATGCAGATTATATATATGTTTATATATGTATGTATATATATATATATACACATACATATATATAAATGCATATGCATATATGTGCATATGTGTGCGTGTAGAGAGAGGTAGAGAGAGGTAGAGAGGTAGAGGTGTAGAGGTAGAGACGTAGAGGTAGAGAGGTAGAGGTAGAGAGGTAGAGAGTAGTAGAGAGAGAGGTAGAGAAAGGTAGAGAGGTAGAGAGTAGAGGATGAGTAGTAGAGAGTAGAGAGAGAGTAGTAGAGAGTAGTAGAGAGAGTAGCAGAGAGTGAGAAGGAGAGAGTAGTAGAGTGAGTAGTAGAGAGTGAGTAGTAGAGAGTAGTAGAGAGTGAGAAATAGAGAGTAGTAGAGAGTAGTAGTAAGTGAGTAGTAGAGGGAGTAGTAGAGAGTGAGTAGTAGAGAGTATTAGAGAGTGAGTATTAGAGAGTGAGTAGTAGAGAGTAGCAGAGAGAGTAGTAGAGAATGTGTAGTAGAGAATGAGTAGTAGAGTGAGTAGTAGAGAGTAGTAGGGAGAGTAGTAGAGAGTGAGTAATAGAGAGTAGTAGAGAGTGAGTAGTAGAGAGTAGTAGAGAGTAGTAGAGAGAGAGTAGTAGAGAGTGAGTAGTAGAGAGTGAGTAGTAGAGAGTGAGTAGTAGAGAGAGAGTAGTAGAGAGTGAGTAGTAGAGAGTGAGTAGTAGAGAGTAGTACAGAGTGAGTAGTAGAGAGTGATTAGTAGAGAGTAGTGGAGTAGTAGAGAGTGAGTAGTAGAGAGTAGTAGAGAGTGAGTATTAGAGTGAGTAGTAGGGAGTAGTAGAGAGTGAGTAGTAGAGTGAGTAGTAGAGTGAGTAGTAGAGAGCAAGTAGTAGAGTGTGTAGTAGAGAGAGAGTAGTAGAGAGTGAGTAGTAGAGAGTGAGTAGTAGAGAGAGTAGTAGAGAGAGTAGTAGAGAAGTAGAGAGTGAGTAGTAGAGAGTGAGTAGTATAGAGTAGTAGAGAGTGAGTAGCAGAGAGAGTAGTAGAGAGTAGTAGAGTGAGTAGTAGAGAGTGAGTAGTAGAGATAGAGAGTAGTAGAGAGTGAGTGGTAGAGAGTAGTAGAGTGAGTAGTGGAGAGTAATAGAGAGTGAGTAGTAGAGAGAGTAGTAGAGTGAGTAGTTGAGAGTGAGTAGTAGAGAGTAGTAGAGAGTAGTAAAGTAGTAGAGAGTGAGTAGTAGAGAGTGAGTAGTAGAGAGTAGTAGAGTGAGTAGTAGAGAGGGAATAGTAGAGAGAGAGTAGTAGAGAGTAGTAGAGAGTGAGTAGTAGACTAGTAGAGAGTGAGTGGTAGAGTAGTAGAGAGTAGTAGAGAGTGAGTAGTAGAGAGTGAGTAGTAGAGAGTAGTAGTAGAGAGTAGTAGAGTACTAGAGAGTAGTAGAAAGTGAGTAGTAGAGAGTGAGTAGTAGAAAGTAGTAGCGAGTGAGTATTAGAGAGTGAGTAGTTTAATTTAAAAGGAACACAATGTGGAGGTTCATTTTGCCAGAGAAATTATGATTAGTGAGGAAAAAAGAAAAATTAGGGCACATTTTGAGTGACTTCTCAAATCCTCTTCTATTTCATTAAAAAATTCTGCCATGCAGACTGAAACATGCACTTTGAATACCAGCAGCAGACTTCCCTGGTGAGCAGTAGCTTTACTACAGTGATCTAATGAGCAACTAGAGTGCTACCATTCAGAATTTATGGAAAATGTGTGACACATCTGAATGCCTTCTTGATGGAATCAAAGTAAACAAGCATTGAAAATGCAATAGGTCTCGCCCTCGTTTAAGTTAAAGCAATTCTGTTTGTAATTAGGTGGCTTTTTAGCTTTGCTTGTATTAGAGTTTTTCAAACTTTCATATACATACCATGCATATGTATGCATATATGTATATGTATATGTTTGCATGGATTTATATTTATATAGATATGCAGATTATATGTATATGTTTATATATGTATAGATATATATACACATACATATATATAAATGCATATGCATATATATGCATATATATATTTGCATATGTGTGCATGTACAGAGAGGTAGAGAGGTAGAGGTGTATAGGTAGAGGTGTAGAGGTAGAGAGGTAGAGGTAAAGAGGTAGAGAGTAGTAGAGAGAGAGGTAGAGAGGTAGAGAGTAGAGAGTGAGTAATAGAGAGTAGAGAGTGAGTAGTAGAGAGTAGTAGAGAGTAGTAGAGAAAGTATCAGAGAGTGAGTAGTAGAGAGTAGTAGAGTGAGTAGTAGAGAGTGAGTAGTAGAGAGTGAGTAGTAGAGAGTGAGTAGTTGAGAGTAGTAGAGAGTAGTATGGAGTGAGTAGTAAAGAGTAGTAGAAAGTGAGTAGTAGAGAGTGAGTAGTAGAGAGTAGTAGAGAGTGAGTAGCAGAGTGAGTAGTAGAGTGTAGTAGAGAGAGAGTAGTAGAGAGTGAGTAGTAGAGAGTAGTAGAGAGTGAGTAGTAGAGAGTGAGTAGTAGAGAGAGAGTAGTAGAGTAGTAGAGCGTGAGTAGTAGAGAGTGAGTAGTAGAGAGTAGTGGAGTAGTAGAGAGTGAGTAGTAGAGAGTAGTAGAGAGTGAGTATTAGAGTGAGTACTAGAGAGTAGTAGAGAGCGAGTAGCAGAGAGCAAGTAGTAGAGAGTGTGTAGTAGAGAGTGAGTAGTAGAGAGTGAGTAGTAGAGAGAGTAGTAGAGAGTGAGAAGTAGAGAGAGTAGTAGAGTAGTAGAGAGTGAGTAGTAGAGTGAGTAGTAGAGAGTAGTTGAGAGCGAGTAGTAGAGAATCAGTAGTGGAGAGTGAGCAGTAGAGAGTAGTACAGAGTGAGTAGTAGAGAGTGAGTAGTAGAGAGTAGTACAGAGTGAGTAGTATAGAGTAATAGAATGAGTAGTAGAGAGTGAGTAGTAGAGAGAGAGTAGTAGAGAGTGAGTAGTAGAGTAGTAGAGAGTGAGTGGTAGAGAGTAGGAGAGAGTAGTAGAGTGAGTAGTAGAGAATAGTATAGAGTGAGTAGTAGAGCGAGTAGTAGAGAGTAGTAGAGTAGTAGAGAGTGAGTAGTAGAGAGTGAGTAGCAGAGAGAGTAGTAGAGAGTAGTAGAGAGTGAGTAGTAGAGAGTGAGTAGTAGAGAGTAGTAGAGAGTGAGTAGTAGAGAGTGAGTAGTGGAGTGTGAGTAGTAGAGAGCGAGTAGTAGAGAGTGAGTAGTAGAGAGTGAATAGTAGAGAGTGAGTAGTAGAGAGAGAGAATGAGTAGTAGAGAGTAGTAGAGTGAGTAGTAGAGAGTGAGTAGTAGAGAGTAGTAGAGAGTAGTAGAGAGAGAGTAGTAGAGAGTGAGTAGTAGAGAGAGAGTAGTAGAGTAGTAGAGAGTGAGTGCTAGAGAGCAGCAGAGTAGTAGAGTGAGTAGTAGAGAGTGAGTAGTAGAGAGTGAATAGTAGAGAGTGAGTAGTAGAGAGAGAGTAGTGGAGAGTGTAGTAGAGAGTGAGTAGTAGAGAGTAGTAGCGAGTGAATAGTAGAGAGTGAGTAATAGAGTAGTAGAGAGTGAATGGTAGAGAGTAGTAGAAAGTAGTAGAGTGAGTAGTATAGAGTGAGTAGTAGAGAGTGAATAGTAGAGAGTAAATAGTAGAGAGTAGTAGAGAGTGAGTAGTAGAGCGTGAGTAGTAGAGAGTGAGTAGTAGAGAGTGAGTAGTAGAGAGTAGTAGCGAGTGAGTAGTAGAGAGTGAGTAGTAGAGTAGTAGAGAGTGAGTAGTTGAGAGTGAGTAGTAGAGAGTGAGTAGTAGAGAGTAGTAGAGTAGTAGAGAGTGAGTAGTAGAGAGTAGTAGAGAGTGAGTAGTAGAGAGAGAGTAGTAGAGTAGTAGAGAGTAGTCAGTGTCAGTCAATGTCAGTCACTGTCAGTCAGTCAGTGTCAGTCAGTCTGTCAGTGTCAGTCAATCAGTGTCAGTCAGTGTCAGTCAATCAGTGTCAGTCAGTCAGTGTCAGTCAATCAGTGTCAGTCAGTCAGTGTCAGTCAGTGTCAATCAGTGTCAGTCAGTGTCAATCAGTCAGTGTCAGTCAGTCAGTGTCAGTCAGTCAGTGTCCGCTAGAGCAGCTCTGCTGACCTGGTTCTCTGGCTCTAAAGCAGCTCTGCTGACCTGGTTCTCTCTCTCTAAAGCAGCTCTGCTGACCTGGTTTCTCTGGCTCTACAGCAGGTCTGCTGACCTGGTTCTCCGGCTCTAGAGCAGCTCTGCTGACCTAGTTCTTATACTACAGAGCAGCTCTGCTGATCTAGTTCTCTGGCTCTACAACAGCTCTGCGGACCTGGTTCTCTGGCTCTAAAGCAGCTCCGTTGACCCAGTTCTATGGCTCTGAAGCAGTTCTGCTGACATGGTTCACTGGCTCTATAGAAGCTCTGCTGACCTCGTTCTCTCCCTCTAAAGCAGCTCTACTGACCTGGTTTCTCTGGCTCTGCAGCAGCTCTGCTGACCTGGTTCTATGGCTCTAAAGCAGCTCTGCTGATTTGGTTCTCTGGCTCTAGAGTAGCTCTGTTGACCTGGTTCTCTGGCTCTAAAGCAGCTCTGCTAACCTGGTTCTCTGGCTCTAAAGCAGCTCTGCTGGCCTGGTTCTCTGGCTCTAGAGCAGCTCTGTTGACCTGGTTCTTAGGCTCTAGACCAGCTCTACTGACCTGGTTCTCTGGCTCTAAAGCAGCTCTGCTGACCTGGTTCTATGGCTCTAAAGCAGCTCTGCTGATTTGGTTCTCTGGCTCTAGAGCAGCTCTGCTGACCTGGTTCTCTGGCTCTAAAGCAGCTCTGCTAACCTGGTTCTCTGGCTCTAAAGCAGCTCTGCTGGCCTGGTTCTCTGGCTCTAAAGCAGCTCTGCTGACCTGGTTCTCTCCCTCTAAAGCAGCTCTGCTGACCTGGTTTCTCTGGCTCTACAGCAGCTCTGCTGACCTGGTTCTCTGACTCTAGAGCAGCTCTTCTGACCTAGTTCTTAGGCTCTAGAGCAGCTCTGCTGTCATGAATGATGCAATATGTGACATCATCAGCACTGCATTGCGGGCGCGTGAGTTATAGGTAGCAGAAATAACTATAACGGAGGAATTTCTATGGTTTTGTACGAGTGAAATGGGCAGCTAACTATAACACCCCTGAAACCTATGTTTTTTTCTGTGAATTTATATATATATATATATATATATATATATATATATATATATATATATATATATATTCAGTGAAAAAACCATAGGTTTCACACACGTTATAGTTAGCTGGACATTTTACTCGTAAAAAACCATTGAAATTCCCCCGTTATAGTTAGTGCAGGCAACTATAACTCACGCGACCGCAATCCTCTGCTGATGCTAATACTGTATTTATACACTTATTTGCCCATGTCTTCTTCCATTAAATTTTAGCTATACATATATTACAAATATTTTTTTTTCATAAAGACACATATGTCATCAGCAGAGGATTGCGGTCGCGTGAGTTATAGTTGCCTGCACTAACTATAACGGGGGAATTTCAATGGTTTTTTACGAGTAAAATGTCCAGCTAACTATAACGTGTGTGAAACCTATGGTTTTTTCACTGAATTTGCAAGGTTTTTTAAATGCTAATTCCTAACTATAACGTGTTTGAAACCTATGGTTTTTTCAGTGAATTTGTACGGTTTTTTAAATGCTAAGTTACTTTACGCCGTTCGTGGCGTGCGCGCCCACTTAACGCAGTTCATTCCGTGCGCGCACGGTGCGCTTTGCGCACCGCGCGCCCAATTCACGCAGTTAGTGCCGTGCACGTGCCCACGTTACGCTGGATGGGCCATGTACGCACGATGCGCTTCGCGCATCGTCCGCACATGGAGGACATATTATGCGCTTCGTTGAGAAACTTAATTTATTAATTGTTCTTTGATTCAATATGCCATGCACAAATGGTGCCCTGTGGGAACCTTTTGCACACGGGGGAGTGGTGAATGTGGATATTTTTTTTTGGTAAAATCACCTTAGAACATACCACAGTTCCTAAAATGAGTATGGTACCATCAACAAATGATGTATAATGTAACTAAAGTCTTGAAACCTTCTATTAACTGCAATGCTTTTTAATGAGGTGCTATCATGTATATTGGTCCCAAGATGGCTGCCAACACTTCTTGGATGAACTGCTGACAGCCAATCAGATCTCACAATGAGATGTGTGGTTAGGCTCCGCCCAGATATATATATGATTTTACTTTTGATTTTCTCAGGAACTACTGAACAGATTGACTCCATATATGCAAAAGGCACATCCCTGACCTGAGGACTACCTATTTGCCAAATTTCTAGTAATTCTGTTCAGCCGTTCGGGCTGTACCTTCGACTAAAGGTCCTATGGGAAAATGCATGGGGAAAACGTGTTTTGGGACCCCCCTTTTTTCTCGGCCCCCGCTTGACGAATCCCCCCGAGACTTTCAGGGTAGGAGCTGAGCGGAGCGCCCCATTCGTTTTGAAAATTTCCGCGAGGATTCATCAACCGGCACCAAAGTTATTCAAAATAGAATTTTCAGATTTCCTATGGAAACACGGTCCTAACTATAACTATCTACTGGCGACCGCCAGTAGATAATATATATATATATATATATTATATATATATATATATATATATATATATATATATATATATATATATATTACCTACTCGCGGTCGCCAGTAGGTAGTTATAGTTAGGACCCTGTTTCCATAGGAAATCCGCAACATTCTATTTTGAATAACTTTGGCGCCGGTCGACGAATCCTCGCGAATTTTTCAAAATAGGTGGGGCGCTACGCTCCGCTCCTACCCTGAAAGTCTCGGGGGGATTCGTCAAGCGGGGGCTGAGAAAAAAGGGGGGTCCCAAAACGCGTTTTCCCCATGCATTTTTCCATAGGACCTTTAGACACAGCTACAGCCCGAACGGCTGAACAGAATTACTTGAAATTTGGCAGAGAGGTAGCCATAAGGTCAAGGAAGTGCCTTTTGTAGGTTTGGTGTAAATCTGTTCAGTATTTCCTGAGAAAATAGCATTTAAAAGCATATATATATGTGGGCGGAGCATAACCACACATCTCATCCTGAGATCTGATTGGCTGTCAGCACTTCATCCAAGAAGTGTTGGCAGCCATCTTGGGACCAATATACATGATAGCACCTCATTAAAAAGCATTGCAGTTAATAGAAGGTTTTAAGACTTTAGTTACATTATAAATCATTTGTTGATGGTACCATACTCATTTTAGGAATTGTGGTATGTTCTAAGGTGATTTTACCATGTGAAAAAGCCTTCTGCTGGGATATCATGATTGAGAGAAAAATATTTTCTCATGCTTTTACCACAGAGGTTTGGAAGGTGATCTATAGGCTAAACTGAGAGCATATTTTCTGTAAATTCACATTATCTTTCTCAGTCATGTGAGAATGAAGTCTGACATTCTCAGTAAAACATGTACATCCAACAAGGGCAGAGACTGTCAGTTGATTCCTTTGTGTTCTACTGCAGCTTCCCAGAGTGTTCCAAAGAACTACTAGAGCGCTAACAGTCCTACTTATGATAAACGTATGGCACACCTGAAGCCATCTTGCTTGGATTAAAGTGGTAACTCTTAAAACATTTAATTTAAAAAGGAACAAAATGAGGGGGTTCATTTTTCCATAAAAAGTATGATTAGTGCTGCAGAAAGAAAAATTAGGGCACATTTTGAGTGACTTCTCAAATCCTCTTCTATTTCATTAAAAAAGTCTGACATGCAGACTGAAACATGCACTTTCAATACCAGCAGCAGTTTTCCCTGGTGAGCAGTAGCTTTACTACAGTGATCTAATGAGCAAAAAGAGTGCTAACATTCTGAATTTATGGCAAATGTGTGACACATCTGAATGCCTTCTTGATGGAATCAAAGTAAAAAACTGAAAGTATTTCCTACTGAGGAGACTGCAGTAAATGAGGAAATTAGGAAACTTCATAACAAATAAGTCTCCCAAGATGGCCACCAGAGACAAAAGAGCCCAAATGTAGCCCAAATATCACCCAGATGTAGCCCAAGTATAGCCCAATGACAGAATGTCCCAGAATGTTCTTAAAAACAACTAGAGCGCTTACTGTCTTCATTATGACAAAAGTATGGCACACCTGAAGCCATCTTGATTGGAATAAACTGGTAACACTTAAAACATTTAATTTAAAAAGGAACACAATGAGGAGGTTCATTTTGCCATAGAAATTATGATTAATGCTGAAGAAAGAAAATGAGGGCACATTTTGAGTGACTTCTCAAATCCTCTTCTATTTCATTAAAAAATTCTGACATGCAGACTGAAACATGCACTTTTAATACCAGGAGCAGACTTCCATGGTGCAGTAGTTTTACTACAGTGATCTAATGAGCAACTAGAGTGCTAACATTCTGAATTTATGGCAAATGTGTGACATATCTGAATACCTTCATGATGGAATCAAAGTAAAAAACTGAAAGCATTTCCTACTGAGGAGACTGCAGTACATGAGGAAATTAGGAAACTTCATAACAAATAAATCTCCCAAGATGGCCACCAAAGACAAAAGAGCCCAAATGTAGCCCAAAATCACCCAGATGTAGCCCAAATATAGCCCAATGACAGAAGTGTGCAAAACACTTATTATTTTGTGTTTTTGCAGTGTTATATAGTGCAGACTTGTCAGGTATTGGAGTGCTTTACATGAGCATTGGTTACATCACACAAGAACAAATTCATTTTGGTTGTAGACATGGGGAGACTAAGTGATTTGACCAGAATCACAGAATGTCGAGCTGAAGCAGAAACTTCAACCTGGTTCCCCAGTTGCAAAGTCTGCAGTTCTGGAAGTAACACCACATCCTCTCCCCTAAGTGCAAAATTTAATCAAGTGGTCAACTGGATAAAAAACATAAAGATAACAAATAATTTAAAAGTGCTTTGTCGCTATTTGAAAACTCAGAAAATATGTCCTTATTTTAGTCTTTTAGAGCACTAACCATAATTTTGATGCCAATAAGACCCTCTCATATATGTAATTTCTAAAGGAAATGCTCTAGGTATTACAGTTTTGATTACATCAAGATGATGTCAGGCGTTCCACACTTTTGTAATAAATATAGAATGTTAGCAATCTAGTTGTTCATTAGGATACTGTTGAGAGGCAGAGGCCAGGGGCACGGACTCTGAAAATTGAAGGCAGGTAGGAGGGTGCAAAGGCAACAATTTAACCACACTGAGCAGGCAGGAAGGGCCGTGGAAGCACAACAGACTATGGAGGGCAGTGGAAAGGGGGGCAGGGGCAACAAACCAACAATACAGGACTTGCAAGAGAGGCTGTTGGAGGGAAGATCTATTACGGGTCAAGGAAGCTAGGGGCGGTCCCCAGATCCCCGGGAGCCACCACAGAACTGAGCAGGAGAGTGAGTCAGGGACAAAAGGGGCACCTTAATTTGAGCCGGGGTGCCTAGGAACGCTTGCTCCAAAAATGAAGAAAACAGACATATGAGACATGGAATTGGAGGCAGAATACAATGGCAGTTTAATGAGAAGATGCAACTTCAAAGAAACCGCAGAATAGAGACAAAGTACAAAATACAGAATCCAGATAATCATACAGCTGTCATGATATTCTCTGTATCTCAATTAATGTACTGACAGAGAGAGAGAGAAAACACATCTATAAATGCATCATGAGAAACAAGTTACACCAGGGAAAATGTTACCTAGGAACACTCACGTTTACTCTTAGAGCAAGCATTCCTGCAATTACAATACAAAATCTTTTAAATGCAAAAGTAAAGAGAACAATGGTTAAACATAACATGACATTTCATATAGGTAAAATAGAATAAGATACTTCAAGCAAAGCAGAGCAAGACATTTTAAGCAAAGGAAGACAAGAGCTCCCAGCTCTTGGGGAAAACCTGCACTGCCTGTTAACCTACATACAGACGGCGAGGTAGTCCGTCGATATCTGTGGGTGCTCCCTTTTTATATCATTTTGTGGGCTCCTTTGCACGCTACATCTACCTACGTATGCTACCCAAAAGCTTCGTCTGCAGATTTTACCAGACATTTCGTCATTTACCCACTTAATGCTGACAATGGACTGGGTGAAAAGGTCAGTCTCTCAGGCCAATCGCTAATCGTAAGTTCCATAGAGCAAGCAGAAAATAATGGGTATTGTACGGGAATTCAATATATTCATGTATAAAATTTCATCAGTTCTCCTAACTTGACGCTCTGCGGTTGCCACTTCCTTAAAAGCGGGAAACCTGCCCAGGAAGCAAGTACCAGTCCAGGATGCAGCCTACTGTATGTCGACAGCTTCAGGGGGATGTTGAACTTTGATACCGAGCACGGAGCACTCGGGTAGGGTGGGGGCTACTAGTTTGGAGCAGAAGGCCTCGCAGACCTGCCTTCAGACTGCTATACACTAAAATTGCAGAGCTATGGTCAATTTAACAAAGAGGCCTACATATTGAACAGAAGGGCCTACACAGGGGTTTTATGCTGGCTGAGTGGTAAGGATGTCTCAGGATAAATATATAGCAACACAGGACCCGCTGGTCAATTTAATACGGCCTACAAATACAGCTGGCAGGGCAAGGACAAGGGTCTCATACTTCAGGTGTGGACAGAACGGGCCAGGGGGCCCCTGTGATACAAAATCTACCCTCCTTCAAGGCTGTGGCAATGTAATAGACCATTGTGGGCAGAAGGAAGAGGCAATGGTAGTACAACCATACATGCCAACAGACCCGATTCAGCCAGGAAACGTCCAATGTTTTTAAGCTCAAATGGGCTTTATTTGATCTGTCTCCTGTCTACAATATCCTCTTTTTCAATGTAACTCAAAGGGGAAAATCAATACCCCAGTTTTTTTTCAAAATCTCCCTCTTACCAAGTTCAAAATGTTCGCAAGTATGGTACATTGGATCATGGAAGGAAATGGGATAGGGAAATGGACTTGGATAACAGAGGACAGGAGGCACATGGAGAGGTGCACCAAACTGACCCTGCAGGGCAGGCATCAGGGTTTGCAGCAGCACAATACACCACACAGGGCATGCAGGACGGGAGTGCAGCACAACAATCCATAGAAAGCAAGAGGAAGGGGACAGGACCATGCACATGGACAACAGAGAACAGAGGGGCAAGAGGCAATGGTAGCTAGCTGACCATAATGGACAGACAGGAGAGAAAGCTGCAGCATAACAGACCATAAAGGGCAGGAGGGACGGATCAGGGGCATTACAATGGAACAGACAAGCCAGGAGGGAGGGAGTAGGGCTGGGGGCAAGGGGGCAGGGCAGGAGCAGCAAGATAGCCATGGAGGTCAGGCAGGATGGGCACTAGAAGCAAGACACACCATGAAGAGCAACAGTGAGACTGTGATGGCATACACACAGACCATGGAGGGAAGGTGGGAGGGGGTCAGGGGCAGCTAACTGACCACACAGGGAAGGTGGGAGGGGCCATGGCAGCACAGAAGACCATGCATGGCAAGTGGGAGGGTTAGTGGCAGCACAATGGCTATGATGGGCAAGAAGGAGGGTGGAGGGGCATGCACAAAGGACGATGGAGGATAGAAGGGAGGGTCAGGACCTGTGCACAGACAAGAAAGTTCAGGGGAAGGGACCTCACAACAGACCACACGGGGCAGGCAGGAGGAGCAGTTGCAGCACAACAGACCAGGGAGGGCAGAAGGGTGTGGCAGTACAATGGACCATGTAGGACAGGAGGAAGAGGATAGGGGCATGGCATGTGGACAGGCAGGGTGGAGGTGGCAGGGACAGGTTACAGTCATCTGACAATGCTAGGCAGGTGGGAGGGGAGTGGCAGCTCAACAGAACACTCAGAGTAGATAGGAGTGGCAGGTCCATGGGACATGGTGGGCAAAAAGGATGGAGCAGGGGCATGCACAAAGACATCGGAGGGCAGGGGGAAGGAGAATAGGGGCAGCAAGCTAAGCACAGAATTTAAGCAGGAGGTCAATGATGGGGCATAGAATTGGGCAATGGAGGGCAGGAGGAGTGGACTGGTACATCATACTAAATTGAGGGCAGTGGCAGCACATCAGACCATGCATGGCAGGAGGGAGGAGGCTAGTCCATGGATTCACACAACAGAGGATAGGGAGGAAGGGGATGGGGCAGCAAGCTAACTGTTCTGAGAAGGCGGGTATTAGGAACTTTATTGTTTTTAAAACATTGTGTCTGTGCGAACTACTTAAAATATGAACAAGTATGCAGCATAATCTCACTTTTATTCAGGAAGAAGAGGACGTTTGTGACTGTGACTCCAGGCTCACTTGGCAGAAACACCCCCTGACCCTCCACCCCCTATCGCAAAATGTAATGCCTGTGAAAAGGGTAGGTGAACACAGTGTTATATAGAACATAGTCCTGAGAGCACGATTGAAAATGAAAACTAGATATAGTGTATGGTATAAACTATGCACCAAAAAGTGTGATATAAGATGAACCGGGCGTGAAATATAATATGCAATACATTGTGCGCAATGACAGATTCATTGGAGAGTGCGAGATAGCACAGGCACTAGCGCGTGCTATGCGATATGCGCCTTGGAGTGTAATATGCACAGGGCAGTGTTGTGTAACCTAACTAGTCTTTAAAGTTGTAATATAAAATATGTGCTGGGGAGTGTAACGTTGCATATGCACTGTGACAAAGATATGGATCCCAGATTGTAATATGTATGGCATAGCACTGTGCGTTATAACATAGGCATCGAGGAAGGCACGTTAGATGGGGCAATATAACCCGTGCGAAGACAAGTGTGGCATGACATATTCACGGGGTGGTGTTACAGTGCACATGGGCTAGAGAGTGTCATAGCATATGCACTAGCTAGTGGAATACAACACAGAGGTGTGTGGCACTCGGCAGGCAATGGTGGGTGTAACACAGCATTGGGCTCTGTCAGGAGCGCCCTGTGACTCTCAAGTGATGTTCGTCCCCTTTCCAGAGAGTCAAATAAAAAGTATTACACATCCGGATGTGTGTTTTATTAACCGTGAGGGGGGTTTCTTGCATAGTTTTGGTTGAATTTTTGTCGAATCCCCTTTGAATGGCTTGGTGTGCATGTGTATTAAATGTGCCCGTCAATAGCTACCCATGTTTGTATAAATAAACGACAAGGGTGTCTACCGGGATTAGGCACGGTAGGGCATCAGACATGTCAGAGCTTCACTAGTGGTGTAAATACATTCCACGTGGATTCATTGCATGCATAGTCGCCTTTTAATGAATATCACGCAAATCGTCATGGTGATAGGTACGTACGGTTTGTCCAGCATGTCCTAGGTGTGTCTATAAATATATATTTTTTAAAAATAATAAAAAACAGTGGCCGGCCCTGGGGATTGGGGTCAAAACAATATAATTAGGAGACTGGCCCTGGGGGATGGGGTCATCAGGGCCAATAAATTAGAATAAGAAGGGGAACCAAACAGCCCCCCTTCTTAAAAAACTAAAATAAATAAAAGACTGGCATCGTGCCGTAGGCCATGCCCCCTCCGTGCAGCACTCTGCAAACGCGCCCCCAACAGGCATCTCCAGTATGCGCCAGGGAGCTGCGCTGCAGCCAGGTGTTCTGAGGCCAAGCCCCTTTTTACACCTCTCTGCAACGCAGCTCTGTGGCGCTTACTGGAGGTACCTAGTGGTCTAGTTTGACCCTAGGGACCCTTAGGATTCAAGGGGACTTAATCTCTCAACTTAGAACAGCCACAGGGCGCGTTTACACAGTGGTGAAGGGAGGGACGGGGCCTGAGGTGACGTGTGCAAACACGCACTATGGCACGTTTTAAATTGGGGATATAATTTCCCTTCAATACTGAGGGCCCCTGGGGGCTAACTAGCCCACCAAGTGCTTCCAGTAAGCGCCACTGAGCTGCATTGCAGAGAGGTGGTCCAGGCCGTGCCACTTTTTACACCTCTCTGCAACGCAGCTCTGTGGCACTTACTGGAGGTACCTAGTGGGCTAGTTGGACCCTAGGGACCCTCAGGATTCAAATGAACTTAATCTCCCAACTAAAAATGGACACAGGGCTTGTTTACACAGTGGTAAAGGGAGGGGACGGGGCCTGAGTTAACGTGTGCAAAAACGCCCTGTGGCCTGTTTTAAGAGGTAGTTTTAATCCCCATGCCCTATTATATACTAGGGGCTTACAGAGGAGGTCATGCTAATCACAGGGGGACCCCAACGCATAATGTTCTCTAGTGTATGTAGGTGTTTTCACTGTATTCTAAGTGTCTTTTAACATAGCACTGGCTCTAGGACTGGTTAGTCAGACTCAGTTACCACCAGTATCCGTCTGAAAAAGTTGAGGGTACAGGATGATTTTGCAACAAGGCTTCTTTCTGCTCTTCTTTTTGTTCTTTCTGCACGTTATCCTTCTTCCTGCACTTATCTTCGTATTTGAGGACTTCTGTTGCTTCTTTCTGCACTTCTTTTGTTTCTTTCTGTGCATTTTTTCTTCTTTCTTCACATGTCCTATCTCTGTAGGCATAGTTAGAAATTAGCATTTAAAAAACCTTTGAAATTCACAGAAAAAACCATAGGTTTCAGGCACGTTATAGTTAGGAATTAGCATTTAAAAAACCTCAGAAATTCACTGAAAAAACCATAGGTTTCAGGGGTGTTATACTTAGCTGGACTTTTCACTTGTACAAAACCATTGAAATTCCCCCGTTATAGTTAGTTCAGCTAACTATAACTCGCGCGCCCGCAATGCACTGCTGATGACGTCACATATTACATCACTCATGACATGGTCAGTGACATCACTCATGACATCACTGATGACATCTCAAATGACATCACTGATGACATCACTGATGACATCATCCAGTGAATGTCTGTTTTTCTGAAAATTAAATATGTTTTATATATGTATATCTCATGGTCGATGGAAGAATAAATGGGTATATAAGTGTCTAAATGGATGATTTGTTTTTGAAAAGTTGATTGTGTAACTGACTGATTAAGTGTATCATAGTGAATACATGGCTTAGTGAGTAATGTTTAAATATGTAAATATCTGTATCAGTCTCTCACTTTGTGTATAAGTGGCTGCATGGGTTGGTGAGAAGCTACATGGGTGTCTATATAGGTTATTAGTTGGTTTTTTGAGTATCAGTCTGAGTGTCTGCATGGTTCGGTGGGGGGTATTACGTAGTGCATAGGTGCATGAATGAGTGACTCACTGTATGTGTTGAACACAGCATGTGTGCAGGACTGTATGGGTGGATGAGTGTGTGTATGGGTGTGTTAGTGAGTGAATGACTGTCTCTATAGTGTCTTTATGAGTAACTACATATGTTTTAAACTAGTATATGTGACTATAGGTGTATATATGTGAGTATATGTGAGAGTGAGAGATTGAAAGAGTTCCTGTATGAATAAGTATGTGTTTCTATAAGTGATTGTTTAAAAGACTAAGTATGTGTAAGTTTCCGTAGAAGTAAGTATGGTGGTGTGTGTATAACTGTATATGCAAGTAAATGTATGTTTGATTCTTTATTAGCATGAGTGACTATGTGTGTGAGTAACTCTATGGATGAGTGGCATTGTGTAACAGGATGTATAGGTGTATGAGTACATATGATGAGTGAGTACATGTATGAGTGACTGTATAGGACTGTTGGTAAATGAGTGGATGTGTATGTGGATCTTAGAATTACTGAAGAGGTTGTTGTAACTGGTATTGGTATGTCCATTGTTTTGAAAATTTTAGTCTCTATTTTTGAATGTGTGTATCAAAGGTTATATTAGGGTGAGAGGAGGTCTGCCACTCTATCACAAGGATGATGTCATCAGTGATGTCATCAGTGAAGTCATTTGAGATGTCATCAGTGATGTCATGAGTGATGTCACTGACCATGTCATGAGTGATGTAATATGTGACGTCATCAGCAGTGCATTGCGGGCGCGCGAGTTATAGTTAGCTGAACTAACTATAACGGGGGAATTTCAATGGTTTTGTACAAGTGAAAAGTCCAGCTAACTATAACACCCCTGAAACCTATGGTTTTTTCAGTGAATATATATATATATATATATATTCAGCTTCCCAACTCACTTGCTTTTCAACAGAGTCAAGCACTCACTGGAGGGGTTATATATCGGTTCTTCTTTATTTTAGCAGATGAATCGAACAGCAAGACAGACGCATTTCAGAATTTCAAAATTGGTTGTGTTTTTCCCTCTCTATTTCCCTCTCATCCTCATCTTTTCTTCGGCCTTCCTCCTCCTTTTTGTTCTCTTTCTCTTTTGCCTTTTCTTTTTCTATTTTTATACCTTTCCCTTTCTCCTCTCTCCCATTTTCTTTGGTCTGTCTTTTTTAAGGCCATTATTTCTCAGTGTGGGAGAAACATCATAGACAGCACTGTGATATCTATCATGTGGGGTATATAGCCATTTCTGAAGTCATGTTATAATATACATGCAGATTGATAGCCAATACATGGCGTTATGCTGGTTGTGTGTTGTTTAGCAACATAATTATTTACCGATTTACGGTTGTATGCATATTAATTGTCTCGCATTTTGAGACCAGTGTAATCACCAGTCCACCGGGACGAGTAACGCTATATTTTCATTGCTGACGCGATACCCCCATATCCTATATCAGATGATGGATATGATGTTTGTACTTTTGCATATCTACATTGAATGAATTATTTGCTGCCTATGACTGTATTTGGCATGGTTCTGAAGGGCAATGATTTATTTTTGTGCTATGAGTATACCATTCAAACATGGCCGCCCCATTCAAAATGAAATAGAGAGGGTGTGTTGCCATCATTTATTTTGATAATGTGGTCGCATAGAGCATGACGCGAATGTATTTAACGTTTGTGCGCGGCTTCCGCGATGAGACACTGATGAAGGAAATTCTGAAACGCATCTGTCTTGCTGTTCGATTCATCTGCTAAAATAAAGAAGAACCGATATATAACCCCTCCAGTGAGTGCTTGACTCTGTTGAAAAGCAAGTGAGTTGGGAAGCTGAATATTTAACGTGGGGCACCGCCACGCAATAGCACCCGCCTGCGAGTGACCTGGCCTGCTGGTGCGAACTTGGGAACCATTAACAATAATGGGGTAACCCAGTAACCCTCAGAACCTGGGTATTTTAGCAAAACAAAAAACAATGGTTCTGTTGGGAATTCGCTAATCTTTGTTAGATATGTACTCAATACATATGATTGAAATAATCATTCAATGAAAAACACACTTACACACACATAGGCCAAGGCAAGAGTGTCTGAAATTCAATTCTTTTTTTACTCTGTTGTGTTAATCACCAAAATTATTTAACAAAAGTATTTACAGGACTAACCAACCAAAAAACATATAAGACATAGAACGATTAGTGACTGAACATGGTGTTGACCACAATTTCACATATAACATATACCATATATATACAATGACGGACACAACAATTTTTTCAAAACAAATTTTTCAAACAAAGGTCCAACTTCCAAAGCATAAGCCACACATGGATATAGTTCTCCGAATTCTAATTGTGGGATTGCGTGGACCAATTGAGTAAGCAACGTCGACGTTTCGACCCTATGTAGTAGTGCCCATTTCTAAGCATCTAAGGCGGGTCTTCATCAGGACAAACATTAAGGATGGGATGGCGGCCTGTAAGTGCAAAGAAAGGAGGTATTTTACGTCCTGGTCAAGTGTGTGTTGTAAGATTTGAATGTAAAGTTAGCGGCAACGTTGCTCAACTTGGGAGCGTTTATATATATATATATATATATATATATCGAGAAGACTCCGCTCGCGTTTCCTTGCTACCAGTGCCAGTAACGGAGCACGGACCACGTTATAGTGCATCAATAGAAGTTTTTATTCGACTCCTCCAACACCAGCCATCATGACGCGTTTCGACCCCGGAAGGTCTTGATCACATGACGCGCTCTCAGGTAACAGGTAGGTTTAAATACATTTTTTCTGTTTTTTTCTTAAAGTGACAGTGCAATGGATGCTTTTTAGTTTAGTAGTTGACATGCTCAAAAGACTATTGGCATTTATTAAAGTGCAAGTTCTTTGTTAACATCAGACAGTAAGCAGCATATATCTGTATAAATACATAAAAATATACAATAAATTTCAAACCATGGTTAAAACAATTTGGGTGTTTAACCCCTTCCCCGCTCATGACGGAACCACTCCGTCATGAGCCACGGTTGCGCTGTGCTCATGACGTAGTGGTTCCGTCATGCTGCGGCCGTTGGCCGCCGCTCCGCCCACGCGGCGCTAATTCCCCGCCTGTGCGGGCGATTAGCGCAGTGGGCGGAGACGTGACGGACCACTCCGTCATGAGCACAGCTCAACCGTGGCTCGTGACGGAGCGGTTCCGTCACGAGCACAGCGCCACCGCGCTGCCCCCAAACCCCCCCCCAGCGCCACGGCGGAATTCCTGCCGCGGCGAAGGGGTTAAAACCATTATTGTAAAAACATTCCATATCAACTTGCTAGGATCCAACCTTAGTGTTAAGTCAACTAAAACATATTGTTAATTAATTGGCAAGGAACCTTGTTTATGGACATCCTGAGCTCAATCTCTATGCCAGCCTTGGGTCTATCACTATGGTCCCTGCTATTTGTTTGTTTTGATGTGTCTCTTACTTTAGTTGCTGATATCAGCCAATATCTACGTGTACGGCCTTTCTTAATTTTGGCGTAGGTGGTACCACTCCCCCTTAGGGTTTGACTGGCGTTCAGGTTTAAATACCTGAATTTACCACCTTCATTATGTTAGTTTGTTTATTTACTACAGTGTAGTTATTCTATTACAGTACTGAATCATGTCATATTAAAATTACTTGCTCCTAAAAAACTACCAACTGCATGTAGTGCTAGTGCAAAAAATTCCTAAAATCTTTAAAGCGTAAAGTGCAAATATGCTATTATCTTAAAAACACCCTATCTAAAACCGTGGAAAAATATTAGTGAGTGGGTTATCTAAGAGCTAAGGCGGTTTCCTTCTCTGATTATATTAATCTCATTTGACTGTTGTTGACGTGATGTGACAGACATATTGGATAGCAGCATTGGATGTATTCAACTCGTTAAAGGCAAATGTAAAGATCCTCTGTGGCATTCAGGCCCCCTGGGGCCTTCGTGTCGAGGTCCAAGATATACCGGGTCTCTAATTATCTTAGGGCTTTTTCCCTGTTTCCTCCTCTCTTTTTGGGTGGTATGGCATCAATCAGGAAATATGTGAGACCCTTAGGGTCCCCGTTGTGTTTTTCCTCAAAGTGCCTGGCCACCGGGTAAGTTTGATCATGATTTTTTTATGGCTTTAATGTGCTGGAGCACTCTCTTGTGCCCCTGTAGACTTGTGCTACCTACATACTGTAGGCCACAGGGGCACTCCAGCACATAGACAACAAACTCACTTTTGCAAGTTAAAGACATGGTGATTGGTTTATTCACTTCACTGAATGGTGTTATATAGGTAGTTGTGTTCACCCCAAACTGGCAAGTTTTGCATTTATGGAAACCCTTTCTCTGGGATAGCCATGTGCCAGTTGGTAGATTGCCTACATCATTCTGTACCAGTGAGTCTTTCATTGAGGGTGCCCTACTAAATGTGATGGAGGCTTGTCTGGGTAACAAGTGACCTATGATAGGATCTCCTAGCAGGAGTGGCCAGTTTCTTTTCATGATTTTTTTATGCTTTTGTGCTGTTTGTTGTAGCCGAAAATCATTCTGAAGTTTGAATCTTCTTTCGGTTTGAGGAGAGTTTCCCTAGGTATAGCTGCACTTTTCTTCATAGCTGCATCAACACATGCCTGTGTGTAACCTCTTGCTAGAAATCTGGATCTGCTGTCTGCCTGTGCTTTTTTTTAACTCATCTTGGCAACTGCAAATCCTCCTTAGTCTAAGCATCTCCCCGTAGGGGATGCTATAGAAAAGGTGCGGTGGGTGGGAGCTGGTCGTATGTAAGACAGAGTTCCCTGCCGTGGGTTTTCTATGCAGAGTGATCTCTATCTTATTATCTTTGATATATATCTCAACATCTAGGAAGGTAACTCTTTCTGAACTGATGGTGGATGTGAAATGAAGGTTTAGACTGTTGTTGTTGAGGTCATCTACACATATTTGTGCAGCCCTGCTCGATCCTTGCCCAACAACAAAAAGGTCATCTATAAATCTGTACCAACATTTCACATTGTTTTTCAATGTTGTTTGATGTTGCTTGTGGAGGACTAGCTCCTCCCATCACCCCTTATGCAAACAAGCATAGCTGGGGGAGAAGCTGGCCCCCATAGCCACCACCCGTTGTTGTTGGTAGTGGGCATTTTGGAAAAGAAAGATATTGTTTTTCAAACAAAATTCAACCGTGCTGATGATCATTTTACTATGCTGTTCTTGTTCTGGTGCTCTTTTTGCAAGATAATGACTCCTGATGATTGATTGATGTATAGAGCGATGTCACGTCCAAAGTGATTAACAAATAGTCCTCTTTCCACTCCATGTTGTGTATCTTGGATAGAAAGTCCCCCGTTTCCCTGATATGAGGGTAGTTTTTGGACATGTTCCTTAAGGTAATAGTCTGCATATTGCGATGTTGCTTCTAGCAGACTATTACAAGCTGAAATTATTGGTCTACCCGGAGGCTTGAGGGGGTCCCTATGTACTTTTTGAATAAAGTATAAGATGGGGATGACAGGGTGATCATTGCGCAGAAATTTGTATTCCTGTGATGTGATCAATCCTGCGCTTTTCCACACTATTAGTTTGGTATATTAGTTGTTATACATCGTCCTGATTGGTGTTTGGTCACAGCGAAGGTAACATTCCCTGTGCTTCAATTGATTGTTGGCCTCTTCGATTCATGCTTTTTTACTCCAAATGACCAGGTTGCCCCCTTTGTCTGAGTTTCTGATAACTATTTCTTTGTCGGACTTAAGTTTCTTGATCAATAGATGGTATTGTAGTTCTTTCTTGTTTGTTTTCCTTCTGTTGATTTTGCTGACCGTTAAATTTAGTTTTTTAATATCTGATATCACGTGTTCCTGGAAGATGTCAATAGCATCCCTGGTTGTAATGGGATTGAAGGTTGACCGTGGTTTGAACGGGGTTATTTCAATGGGTAAGGCTGCCTGTTCAATGGATGTAGTTTCTTTTGCCAATTCCATTAGGTTATTTAGTATTGGCTCATCAGAAGGCGTGAGGTCAAATGGAGGTGACATTTTTGTGGGTTTGGCTGCTTTTTCTATTGGCTCAATATTTATTTTATCCATTTGGCGGAAATGTTTCTTCAATTTAAGTTTTCTCACGCTCTTATAGATATTCACTCTAGTTTCTGCATAGTTGAAGCAAGATTGAGGGCAATAAGAGAGTCCGAGGGATAGAAGCTGCTTTTCCGCTTCATTTAGTTTAATGTCAGTCAGATTTATGATCGTTTGGCTGTTGAAATGTTCTGCATTAATTACCGCCTCCATTTCCTTTTTGGTTTTTGTGTTGTTCTTTTGGATTCTCCACTGTTTAGATTTTCGTCTCTCTCTTTGTTTGGTAGTTTTTCCCGAGGCGGTCTGTTTGTTTGATTTCTGGGGCGCAGTGTCTGTCTTCTTTCCCAGACTAAAAAGTCCACCTCCTCTGATAGTGAAATTTTCTTCGGTATCTGTCTCAATGACTGACTGCGTGCTTCGGTTTCAGCTTCACTTTCAAGGGCGGAGCTAAGGTTTGAATTCGAGGTGGTCCCGATTTCTGCACCAGCCCCTGATGTGTCTGTTGCTGTGGTCTGCTTGATGTTGTATTTGGATGCTTTTAATGAGTTATACTTTTTGGCGAAGGTGAAAATGCACGCTGGCTCTAATTGGCACCCAACAGTTCCAACCAGGAACTGTTGGCAGCCATCTTGTGCCTAGCATCAAGAGAAAATACATGCAGTATCCACACAAAGAGCCGCGTTTTTGGCTTATTTAATAGGCGGTGCTACACCACATTCGGTAAAAAGGTAGCCCTTGGTTCAGAAAGAGCCCCTTTTGTTAAATGGTGTAAATCCGTTCAGTAGTTGCTGAGAAGTTTTTCAAAAAGGGGTCGAAAAAATGCATTTCCCATAGGAAACTTTAGACACAGCAACAGCTGGAACTGCTGAACGGAATTACACCAAATTTGGAAAAAAGGTAGTGCTTGCTTCAGAAAGCATCCTTTTTTTTAAATGGTGTAAATCCGTTCATTACCTACTGGCGGTCGTCAGTAGGTAGTTATAGTTATAACCTAGTTTCCATAGGAAACTCATTTTTTGTTTTCCCAATAACTTTGGCGCCGGTTGACGAATCTTCGCGAAGTTTTTAAAACTTATGGCCCGCTCCGGTCAGCTCTAATAGTGAAAGTTCTGGCGTGATTCGCCAAGTGGGGGCCGAGCAAACATGTTTTATCCATGTCATTTTCCATAGGAAACTTTAGACACGGTTACAGCCCAAATTGCTGAACGGAATTACACCAAATTTGGCAAAAAGGTAGCCCTTTGCTCAGAAAGAGCCCTTTTTGTTAAATGGTGTAATTCCGTTCAGTAGTTCCTGAGAAATTTTAAAAAAAGTGGTCGAAAAATGCATTTCCCATAGGAAACTTTAAACATGGCTACAGCTGGAACTGCTGAACGGAATTACACCAAATTTGGCAAAAAGGTAGTGCTTGCTTCAGAAAGCATCCTTTTTTTAAATGGTGTAAATCTGTTCAGCAGTTCCAGCTGCAGCCATGTCAAAATTTTCCTATGGGAAATGCATTTTTTGACCACTTTTTTTTAGATGTCATCAGTGATGTCACTAACCATGTAATGAATGATGTAATATGTGACGTCATCAGCAGTGCATTGCGGGGGCACGAGTTATATTTAGCTCAACTAACTATAACAGGGGAATTTCTATGGTTTTCTATGAGTGAAATGTCCAACTAACTATAACCCTGAAACCTATGGTTTTTTCAGTGAAAAAATAAATATATATATATATATATTTATAACGAACCCGCCGATGACAGACAATGAGTGGCATATGATTAAGACGAGTGCAGTCGAAACGCGTAATGCCTGTTTTGTCATGAATTAAAGCAATTTGAACCAGCGCTGTTGGTGTGGCCTGTACTACGCTGTTTGAAGAAGCGTGTGTTGTCTAATGGAATACGTAAAGGTATCTGACACACCTTAAACAGGCCCCGACCCGAGAGGTAGTGGCCCTCCCTTGTCAGGTTTTTGGTGCAAGCTAAACGCTTTTTTGGAGGGCCCTCCGGCTGTGACATCGACGTGATTGAAGTTTCAATGGAAGGGCCGCGCTGAGAGGCCCACCGTAACTGAAAGAATGATCCTTCGAAACAGCCAGGGTCTGCATCCAGAACTTTTTCTGAGCACTTCGCGTTCAAACGGAATTTGCCTGATAGGCTGATTACGAGCTTACAAAGAACTTGGTGGTAGCGAGACTCACCTGATGCACTGTGACCGAGGTATGGAACTTTTCCTGTAAAGCAAATATTTCCACCAGGCACACAGTGAAGCAAGTGGAAGTGTTGCCAAGATCGACATTGAACTTTATAAATTAAATGAGGAGGCAGTCATGCAGAATTATGGGAAATGCAGTCCCGTCATTTTTACAAAGAGTTGTGTAATATTCTGAACGAAGGAAAACGTTTATTGGACACCACTTGGGGGTTAAGGTTGAACCATATATGAAAGATCAGTACTACCTTCGTTTCAGAAAAAGAAGAAGGAAAAGATGTGTTATAAACTGTATGATTATTGAAAATCGGACTGCCTCTTTAAAAGCTTTAATTGGACAGCTGTCCGCTTTCAATGTCTATAAAGTTACGTTTTTTTTAAAGAGCAAAACGAACCCGCCGATGACAGACAATGAGTGGCATATGATTAAGACGAGTGCAGTCGAAACGCGTAATGCCTGTTTTGTCATGAATTAAAGCAATTTGAACCAGCGCTGTTGGTGTGGCCTGTACTACGCTGTTTGAAGAAGCGTGTGTTGTCTAATGGAATACGTAAAGGTGTCTGACACACCTTAAACAGGCCCCGACCCGAGAGGTAGTGGCCCTCCCTTGTCAGGTTTTTGGTGCAAGCTAAACGCTTTTTTGGAGGGCCCTCCGGCTGTGACATCGACGTGATTGAAGTTTCAATGGAAGGGCCGCGCTGAGAGGCCCACCGTAACTGAAAGAATGATCCTTCGAAACAGCCAGGGTCTGCATCCAGAACTTTTTCTGAGCACTTCGCGTTCAAACGGAATTTGCCTGATAGGCTGATTACGAGCTTACAAAGAACTTGGTGGTAGCGAGACTCACCTGATGCACTGTGACCGAGGTATGGAACTTTTCCTGTAAAGCAAATATTTGCACCAGGCACACAGTGAAGCAAGTGGAAGTGTTGCCAAGATCGACATTGAACTTTATAAATTAAATGAGGAGGCAGTCATGCAGAATTATGGGAAATGCAGTCCCGTCATTTTTACAAAGAGTTGTGTAATATTCTGAACGAAGGAAAACGTTTATTGGACACCACTTGGGGGTTAAGGTTGAACCATATATGAAAGATCAGTACTACCTTCGTTTCAGAAAAAGAAGAAGGAAAAGATGTGTTATAAACTGTATGATTATTGAAAATCGGACTGCCTCTTTAAAAGCTTTAATTGGACAGCTGTCCGCTTTCAATGTCTATAAAGTTACGTTTTTTTTAAAGAGCAAAACGAACCCGCCGATGACAGACAATGAGTGGCGTATGATTAAGACGAGTGCAGTCGAAACGCGTAATGCCTGTTTTGTCATGAATTAAAGCAATTTGAACCAGCGCTGTTGGTGTGGCCTGTACTATGCTGTTTGAAGAAGCGTGTGTTGTCTAATGGAATATATATATATATATATATATATATATATATATATATATATATATATATATATATATATATATATATATATATATATATATATATCAGCAAACAAATCCCTCCTTTGCAGAAAGGACACTTGGAGAGCAATCACCAAAGTTTGTATCAGCATTTATTAATCCAAATCACAAAAAAGGGTTAATCCACAGTGTTAAACCAACGCTCAGCCGAGGAGTACTGCACCGCGGTAAAGAGCGCCGCTAACAGCAGCGAAAAACGAGCATTCCTGTTGAGATATATATATACATATATATATTTTACCTACTGGCGGTCGCCAGTAGGTAGTTATTGTTGGAACCTAGTTTCCATAGGAAAAGCATTTTTTGATTTGCTAATAACTTTGGCATCGTTTGACGAATCTTCACGAAATTCTCCCACAAAAAAAGTCTATCCAGGTCAGCTCCTATCCTGAAAGTGTGGGGGTGATTCGTCAAGCGGGGGCTGAGTAAAAAAGGGGGTCACAAAACACGTTTTCTGCTGGCCTGGTTCTCTGGCTCTAAAGCAGCTCTGCTGACCTGGTTCTCTCCCTCTAAAGCAGCTCTGCTGACCTGGTTTCTCTGGCTCTAGAGCAGCCCTGCTGACCTGGTTCTCTGGCTCTATAGCAGCTCTGCTGACCTAGTTCTTAGGCTCTAGAGCAGCTCTGCTGACCTGGTTCCCTGGCTCTACAACAGCTCTGCTGACCTGGTTCTCTGGCTCTAAAGCAGCTCTGCTGACCCGGTTCTATGGCTCTAAAGCAGTTCTGCTGACCTGTTCTCTGGCTCTAGAGCAGCTCTGCTGACCTGGTCCTTTGGCTCTAAAGCAGCTCTGCTGACCTGGTTCTCTCCCTCTAAAGCAGCTCTGCTGACCTGGTTCTCTCGCTCTAAAGCAGCTCTACTAACCTGGTAACTCTGGCTTTACAGCAGCTCTGCTGACCTGGTTCTCTCCCTCTAAAGCACCTCTGCTGACCTGGTCCTCTGGCTCTAAATCAGCTCTGCTGACCCAGTTCTATGGTTCTAAAGCAGTTCTGCTGATCTGGTTCTCTGGCTCTAGAGCAGCTCTGCTGACCTGGTCCTTTGGCTCTAAAGCAGCTCTACTGACCTGGTTTCCCTGGCTCTACAGCAGCTCTGCTGACCTGGTTCTCGGCCTCTAGAGCAGCTCTGCTGACCTGGGTCTGGCTCCAGAGCAGCTCTGCTGACCTGGGTCTCTGGTTCTAGAGCAGCTCTGCTGACCTGCTTCTTAGGCTCTAGAGCAGCTCTGCTGACCTGGTTCTCTGGCTCTACAACGGCTCTGCTGACCTGGTTTCTCTGGCTCTACAGCACCTCTGCTGACCTAGTTCTCTGCACTCACGATGCAGGCACCCGACTTCGCGAAAATATATTTAAAAATAATATAAGTTTATTATAAGTACAAATATGTTATTTTTATGACTATCTTAGATAAACTCTTGCCCTAATATGTATATTAACGACACATACATATCATTTTGGAACATATTTTTTTTTTACGGGAGTCACACACCCAGCGCGCCCCAGCACATATATGACGTCACGCGGGACCGGCCACCGCGTAAGCATCTCGTACCATAATGCGCATGTGTCACGAATGCGCGGGAGCAGGAGTCGCGGACTGGTCGCACTTGTGTCATTTGAGATGTCATCAGTGATTTCATCAGTGATGTCACTGACCATGTCATGAATGATGCAATATGTGACATCATCGGCAGTGCATTGAGGGTGCGCGAGTTATAGTTAGCAGAACTAACTATAACAGAGGAATTTCTATGGTTTTGTACGAGTGAAATGGCCAGCTAACTATAACACCCCTGAAACCTATGGTTTTTTCAGTGAATTTCTAAGGTTTTTTAAATGCTAATTTCTAACTATAACGTCTCTAAAACCTATGGTTTTTTCAGTGAATTTCAAAGCTTTTTTAAATGCTAATTTCTAACTATAATGTCTCTGAAACCTATGTTTTTTTCAGTGAATATATATATATATATATATATATATATCCAAATAAGAAAGTAGTGGAACGTGCGCTCTCAGTGAGACACAGACAGCCAGCAGGATGGTATAGTCCGAGTGTTTAATTCACACAACGCGTTTCGGTACAGAACCTTGATCACGTGTGAAGTGAGCAAATGCAGACAGCCATAAATAAAGCATTACGAGCAATGTTCAAACAGGCATGATCATCAACAAAGGACTACAAGGCAGTAACTGTGGTGGCCATCTTGGAAAGGGGAGATTAACGATAGTGAACACCAAACAATGTTGGATACAAGGCAATAAAGTGCGCAAATGTAACAAAATTATTATAATAACATAATAACACCCCCAGGCCCCCACATACTCACATAGGACAATACCAATGTGATATTGCCACAGGCATGTGAAACAATAAATGGAATCACATATAACATCAGCCAGGTAAATGAGAGAAAATTAGTCCATGATGACAATACACTTGCAGAAAAGGATGTCGTGAATGCAAGGTATAGCAAAAAGTACGGGACCCCCCAGGTAAAGCATAAGGTCAGAAAGGGGTTGGGGCTCGGGAGGGAAAGCCTAATGTATATTGAGCCAATATCCATATGAATGCCATGGATAATGCATGCATGCCCCAACACCCCGGTGTCATAGTCTAAGGGCCAGTGCCCCTGCTAGCCGCCCAGCTCCCCATATCAGAACCTGGTCAAAAAGTGGCAAACAGAGTAATACTGATGCTAAATGCACAACCACACAACCCAGGTAACTCACTGTGTGGGCAAGTGCCCCTGCTACAACACCCGAATAGAATATCCAGGCCGGGTCAAAAAATGGCAAACAATATAATTCTAAAATAGAACTGATGCAGGTTAACAAAAACTTAGAGACAAAAAGTGAAAGCGACATAGGTCGAGCTGACTTAACTTAAACCACAAGTGTGACCAGGGAACGTGCTCGTATGCTATAACATGGAACTGCAGGTGAAGATGATGAAGTGAAGATCTGAGTGACGAGTAGCAATATGGAGCAAAAGGGTAGGATGCCCGTGCCGGTGAATACAAGTGAGGGGCTCCTTCCTTCTCTCCTGCAAAAAATACATACAAATGTATATAGATCATTATCAACACATAACATAAATGTTTAAGAATTATAACAGGAGTTAAAACGTTTTACTAGAGTCAGTGTGAGCAGAGCAAAAAGCAGCAGCAGGAAATGAAGAACAGAGAGAAGAAAAAGGAGAGAAAAAGGAGAGAAAGAAAACGAAGAAGAAAAGAAGAAAAAAGAGAGAGAAGCAGAAAAAGAAGAAGAAAAGAGAGAAAAATAGAAGAAGCATCAGCATGTCATAAAATACAGTACAGAGTAACCAAATGCAGACTGTAATCACTATTTGAGGTGGATTGACATTTCTTCATCCATGTTCAACCCACCCGGGCTTCTGGTTTGAAAATCAATAATATACCTGGACTCCCGTTGTCTTAAGATAAGAGTCCTATCTCCCCCTCTGGGATGTCTAGGAATGTGTTCAAGAATGAGATAACTCATGTCAGAAATGTTAGAACAATGTCTTTCATAAAAGTGGCGCGCAACAGGGTATTTCTGGTCATTGTGGGTTATCGCTCTCTGATGCTCTAGTACTCTCTTTTTCGCTGGACAAGTGGTACTCCCTATATACCAGAGTTTGCAAGTACACTCAATGGCGTAGATCACAAAACATGTACTACATGTTAAGAATTGGGTAATTTTCTTGGATACCCCTCCATATTCCAATTTGTCCTTACTTTTGCTGTGTCTACATGCTTTGCAATGGCCGCATGGGAAAAATCCCACGAGGCCATGGCCAGTGTTGGTGGTATAGTCAGTGATGTCATTCTTGACGACCATGTCACGTATGTTCCTATCCCGCCTGTAGGTCAGGTTGGGCCTTTCAGAGATCTGAGTGCCTACCACCCCATCAGATTTCAAAATGTCCCAGTGTTTGGCAAAGATGCGTTTGATCTTATGCGCATCGGAGTTGTAAGTAAGGATCATGCGAACGTCCGTCTGGTTAGTTTCCAACTCACTGTCTCTTTTATCAACAAGGGTATCAGCTCTATTGATAGCTTCAGCACGTTCCTTAGCTTTTTTCAGGACCCAATTGGGGTAACCTCTGGTTTGAAATCTACTGATGATGTTTTCCATCTCGACTGTGTAGGCCTCAGAGCTATTGCAATTCCTTTTTGCCCTCAACAGCTCCCCATAAGGTATGCTCCATTTGAGCACATCAGGGTGGCTGCTGAGGGCATGCAGAATGCTATTCCCTGCTGTGGCTTTCCGAAAAAGTGTGGTGCATATTTTGTTCTGCTTGATTTCAAGTCCTACGTCAAGAAAGTCAACTTTAGTGGCATCAACACTACCAGTCAGAATGATATTATAACTGTTAGTATTGAGTTTCCTGATGAATTCCTCAGCATCACAAGCAGGACCATTCCATACAATGAACAAATCATCAATGTAGCGACGCCACATGACAACTTTGCGCAGATCACTTGCCAGGGTACTGCTGGCTGCTATTTCTTGCTCCCAGTAACCCATGAAAAGATTGGCGAAACTGGGAGCAAAGCAAGAACCCATAGCAGTACCGTTCACTTGCCTGTAGAGGGCGCCATTGAAAGAAAAAATATTATTCTTCAGACAGAAATCAATCATTTCAACTATCATACGGCTATGTTCCCGATATCTGATAGGCTTTTGTTTTAGAAAGTGTTCACAAGCTTCCAACCCTTGTTGGTGATTAATTATAGTGTATAAGGATTGGACATCCAACACTATGAACAGGTAGGTAGGCTCCCAAATCAAATCCTCAATTTTGCAAAGAAAGTCTTTGGTGTCTCTCAAGTAACTAGGAAGTTGTATGACAAATTCTCTTAGAAAGTGATCAACATACTTAGAGATATGTTCACAGACACTCCCTATCGAGGAAACAATGGGGCGACCGGGAGGTTTGGTCTTGTTCTTATGCAGTTTGGGTAGCAGATATAATACGGGAAGCTTAGGATAGTCCCTCTTGAGGTAGCAAAATTCCTCCCACAACAAGAGACCCTTATCCTTCCAAGTTATAAGTTTGTCCCAGATGTCTGTGATACTCTGATTATAGATATCTCCAGATATGGCTATGTAAAAATTGGTGTCTTGGAGTTGGCGTAGGGCTTCACTGATATAGTACTCCTTGTCTAAGATAACCACATTGCCCCCCTTGTCAGCAGGGCGTATGACTAGACTGGTATCATTAGCTAGTGTCTTGAGTGCCTGTCTCTGGGTCTGCGATAGGTTGTTGGAAAAATTACGTGAGTGTTTTTTGCTAAATCTGAGATCTACTAAAGATTTAACAATGCAGTCATGAAAGGTATCAATGTTATCGTGGGGGAGTGGAGGTACAAAGGTAGATTTGACTCTAAAATCCGTACATGCTGCTGCCCCCAGATTCAGATCCATGTCATCCAGAACCTGGGTGGTGTGGATTTGGCTACCACTGGGCTCTTTATCAAGGGCTAACTCAGTCAAAGTAAGAAGATTATCGATATCATTGATCAACAGATTACTACCAACCTCATTATTAACAGTGTTATTAGTGTTAGTAATGCAGTCTTGTCCTTTCAATGTGTACCATTTTTTTAGTTTCAATTTCCTCACATATTTAAACAGGTCAATGCGAGTTTCGGTATAATTAAAAGAGGAAGATGGACAGAAAGAAAGACCCAAGCATAGGGTTCTCTTTTCAATATCCGACATAGGTCTCTTGGATAGGTTAACTACAGTTAGATTTACCATGTTCATATCCATCAGTAATTTCTGTTGGAGCGTGTTCTTCGGCTTCCCATGGCTCCTCTTGTTTTGTCTGTATTCCCAACGTTGTTGCAGTCTCTTTTTTCTGTTGCGGCGCTTCCCCTGCCCCTTCCTCTTCCTCTTCCTCGTCCACGTGTTCTCGGTTGTGGGTTGTCCCTCGTTGTTTGTCGATCCCTCTGCAGGACCCGAAACTCTTCTAAAAAATTAATCTGTCTGATGTTGCAATCTTCACCGGATGTATTGCCTTCGGACACATCTGATTCGACATCACTTATGACGGGTATATCCACCGCTGTGATGTTGTTGATGGTAGAGATGGGTGTCGTAGAAGCTTCCTGAGATAGGTAAAGATGGTCATATTTCTTACTGAATGTAAGAATTCTCCCTTTCTCATAGTCTGCATAGTCTCTGTTCATCTTTCTCTGTTTCCTGGCTTTGATCTCTTCCTCGTATTTGGTCAGTCGATCCTTCATGGGGTCTAGAACTTTTTTAAGGGCATCACAGTCCAACATCTGCTGCAACTCATCACTGATGACTTTGATCTGTTTCAAGAGCTCATCTCTGTCCTGCCAGGCATATTTGATCAATATTGTTATCATGCCTTTGGAACTGGCAGCAGAATGTTCCGACCATTCCTCTAGCATCTTGGGATTGGGTGCCTCGTAGGTAGGAGTGATAAAAATTCTCAATCCTCTCGGCGCCATGTTCTGATCCACATAATTCTGTAGAGAAATTGCCTCCCACCATTTAGAAACTTCAAAAAGGAGATTCGTCTATCCAACCATTGGAAGAAAAAATAAGAAAATTGGAGAAACTCAAACGTAATGAAGTTTCTAAATGGTGGGAGGCAATTTCTCTACAGAATTATGTGGATCAGAACATGGCGCCGAGAGGATTGAGAATTTTTATCACTCCTACCTACGAGGCACCCAATCCCAAGATGCTAGAGGAATGGTCGGAACATTCTGTTGCCAGTTCCAAAGGCATGATAACAATATTGATCAAATATGCCTGGCAGGACAGAGATGAGCTCTTGAAACAGATCAAAGTCATCAGTGATGAGTTGCAGCAGATGTTGGACTGTGATGCCCTTAAAAAAGTTCTAGACCCCATGAAGGATCGACTGACCAAATACGAGGAAGAGATCAAAGCCAGGAAACAGAGAAAGATGAACAGAGACTATGCAGACTATGAGAAAGGGAGAATTCTTACATTCAGTAAGAAATATGACCATCTTTACCTATCTCAGGAAGCTTCTACGACACCCATCTCTACCATCAACAACACCACAGCGGTGGATATACCCGTCATAAGTGATGTCGAATCAGATGTGTCCGAAGGCAATACATCCGGTGAAGATTGCAACATCAGACAGATTAATTTTTTAGAAGAGTTTCGGGTCCTGCAGAGGGATCGACAAACAACGAGGGACAACCCACAACCGAGAACACGTGGACGAGGAAGAGGAAGAGGAAGGGGCAGGGGAAGCGCCGCAACAGAAAAAAGAGACTGCAACAACGTTGGGAATACAGACAAAACAAGAGGAGCCATGGGAAGCCGAAGAACACGCTCCAACAGAAATTACTGATGGATATGAACATGGTAAATCTAACTGTAGTTAACCTATCCAAGAGACCTATGTCGGATATTGAAAAGAGAACCCTATGCTTGGGTCTTTCTTTCTGTCCATCTTCCTCTTTTAATTATACCGAAACTCGCATTGACCTGTTTAAATATGTGAGGAAATTGAAACTAAAAAAATGGTACACATTGAAAGGACAAGACTGCATTACTAACACTAATAACACTGTTAATAATGAGGTTGGTAGTAATCTGTTGATCAATGATATCGATAATCTTCTTACTTTGACTGAGTTAGCCCTTGATAAAGAGCCCAGTGGTAGCCAAATCCACACCACCCAGGTTCTGGATGACATGGATCTGAATCTGGGGGCAGCAGCATGTACGGATTTTAGAGTCAAATCTACCTTTGTACCTCCACTCCCCCACGATAACATTGATACCTTTCATGACTGCATTGTTAAATCTTTAGTAGATCTCAGATTTAGCAAAAAACACTCACGTAATTTTTCCAACAACCTATCGCAGACCCAGAGACAGGCACTCAAGACACTAGCTAATGATACCAGCCTAGTCATACGCCCTGCTGACAAGGGGGGCAATGTGGTTATCTTAGACAAGGAGTACTATATCAGTGAAGCCCTACGCCAACTCCAAGACACCAATTTTTACATAACCATATCTGGAGATATCTATAATCAGAGTATCACAGACATCTGGGACAAACTTATAACTTGGAAGGATAAGGGTCTCTTGTTGTGGGAGGAATTTTGCTACCTCAAGAGGGACTATCCTAAGCTTCCCGTATTATATCTGCTACCCAAACTGCATAAGAACAAGACCAAACCTCCCGGTCGCCCCATTGTTTCCTCGATAGGGAGTGTCTGTGAACATATCTCTAAGTATGTTGATCACTTTCTAAGAGAATTTGTCATACAACTTCCTAGTTACTTGAGAGACACCAAAGACTTTCTTTGCAAAATTGAGGATTTGATTTGGGAGCCTACCTACCTGTTCATAGTGTTGGATGTCCAATCCTTATACACTATAATTAATCACCAACAAGGGTTGGAAGCTTGTGAACACTTTCTAAAACAAAAGCCTATCAGATATCGGGAACATAGCCGTATGATAGTTAAAATGATTGATTTCTGTCTGAAGAATAATATTTTTTCTTTCAATGGCGCCCTCTACAGGCAAGTGAACGGTACTGCTATGGGTTCTTGCTTTGCTCCCAGTTTCGCCAATCTTTTCATGGGTTACTGGGAGCAAGAAATAGCAGCCAGCAGTACCCTGGCAAGTGATCTGCGCAAAGTTGTCATGTGGCGTCGCTACATTGATGATTTGTTCATTGTATGGAATGGTCCTGATTGTGATGCTGAGGAATTCATCAGGAAACTCAATACTAACAGTTATAATATCATTCTGACTGGTAGTGTTGATGCCACTAAAGTTGACTTTCTTGACGTAGGACTTGAAATCAAGCAGAACAAAATATGCACCACACTTTTTCGGAAAGCCACAGCAGGGAATAGCATTCTGCATGCCCTCAGCAGCCACCCTGATGTGCTCAAATGGAGCATACCTTATGGGGAGCTGTTGAGGGCAAAAAGGAATTGCAATAGTTCTGAGGCCTACACAGTCGAGATGGAAAACATCATCAGTAGATTTCAAACCAGAGGTTACCCCAATTGGGTCCTGAAAAAAGCTAAGGAACGTGCTGAAGCTATCAATAGAGCTGATACCCTTGTTGATAAAAGAGACAGTGAGTTGGAAACTAACCAGACGGACGTTCGCATGATCCTTACTTACAACTCCGATGCGCATAAGATCAAACGCATCTTTGCCAAACACTGGGACATTTTGAAATCTGATGGGGTGGTAGGCACTCAGATCTCTGAAAGGCCCAACCTGACCTACAGGCGGGATAGGAACATACGTGACATGGTCGTCAAGAATGACATCACTGACTATACCACCAACACTGGCCATGGCCTCGTGGGATTTTTCCCATGCGGCCATTGCAAAGCATGTAGACACAGCAAAAGTAAGGACAAATTGGAATATGGAGGGGTATCCAAGAAAATTACCCAATTCTTAACATGTAGTACATGTTTTGTGATCTACTCCATTGAGTGTACTTGCAAACTCTGGTATATAGGGAGTACCACTTGTCCAGCGAAAAAGAGAGTACTAGAGCATCAGAGAGCGATAACCCACAATGACCAGAAATACCCTGTTGCGCGCCACTTTTATGAAAGACATTGTTCTAACATTTCTGACATGAGTTATCTCATTCTTGAACACATTCCTAGACATGCCAGAGGGGGAGATAGGACTCTTATCTTAAGACAACGGGAGTCCAGGTATATTATTGATTTTCAAACCAGAAGCCCGGGTGGGTTGAACATGGATGAAGAAATGTCAATCCACCTCAAATAGTGATTACAGTCTGCATTTGGTTACTCTGTACTGTATTTTATGACATGCTGATGCTTCTTCTATTTTTCTCTCTTTTCTTCTTCTTTTTCTGCTTCTCTCTCTTTTTTCTTCTTTTCTTCTTCGTTTTCTTTCTCTCCTTTTTCTCTCCTTTTTCTTCTCTCTGTTCTTCATTTCCTGCTGCTGCTTTTTGCTCTGCTCACACTGACTCTAGTAAAACGTTTTAACTCCTGTTATAATTCTTAAACATTTATGTTATGTGTTGATAATGATCTATATACATTTGTATGTATTTTTTGCAGGAGAGAAGGAAGGAGCCCCTCACTTGTATTCACCGGCACGGGCATCCTACCCTTTTGCTCCATATTGCTACTCGTCACTCAGATCTTCACTTCATCATCTTCACCTGCAGTTCCATGTTATAGCATACGAGCACGTTCCCTGGTCACACTTGTGGTTTAAGTTAAGTCAGCTCGACCTATGTCGCTTTCACTTTTTGTCTCTAAGTTTTTGTTAACCTGCATCAGTTCTATTTTAGAATTATATTGTTTGCCATTTTTTGACCCGGCCTGGATATTCTATTCGGGTGTTGTAGCAGGGGCACTTGCCCACACAGTGAGTTACCTGGGTTGTGTGGTTGTGCATTTAGCATCAGTATTACTCTGTTTGCCACTTTTTGACCAGGTTCTGATATGGGGAGCTGGGCGGCTAGCAGGGGCACTGGCCCTTAGACTATGACACCGGGGTGTTGGGGCATGCATGCATTATCCATGGCATTCATATGGATATTGGCTCAATATACATTAGCCTTTCCCTCCCGAGCCCCAACCCCTTTCTGACCTTATGCTTTACCTGGGGGGTCCCGTACTTTTTGCTATACCTTGCATTCACGACATCCTTTTCTGCAAGTGTATTGTCATCATGGACTAATTTTCTCTCATTTACCTGGCTGATGTTATATGTGATTCCATTTATTGTTTCACATGCCTGTGGCAATATCACATTGGTATTGTCCTATGTGAGTATGTGGGGGCCTGGGGGTGTTATTATGTTATTATAATAATTTTGTTACATTTGCGCACTTTATTGCCTTGTATCCAACATTGTTTGGTGTTCACTATCGTTAATCTCCCCTTTCCAAGATGGCCGCCACAGTTACTGCCTTGTAGTCCTTTGTTGATGATCATGCCTGTTTGAACATTGCTCGTAATGCTTTATTTATGGCTGTCTGCATTTGCTCACTTCACACGTGATCAAGGTTCTGTACCGAAACGCGTTGTGTGAATTAAACACTCGGACTATACCATCCTGCTGGCTGTCTGTGTCTCACTGAGAGCGCACGTTCCACTACTTTCTTATTTGGATATTGCTGTTACCGGCGTGCTCCGCCGGTGTGTGCACCACCTCTCTCGGGTCCCAGCGATCCGGAAGGAGCAACTTTTCTTCGTGGATATATATATATATATTACCTACTGGCGGTCGCCAGTAGGTAGTTATAGTTAGGACCACGTTTCCATAGGAAAACCTCAACATTCTATTTTGAATAACTTTGGCGCCGGTCGACGAATCCTCTCGAATTTCTCAAAATAGGTGGGGCGCTACGCTCCGCTCCTACCCTGAAAGTCTCGGGGGGATCCGTCAAGCGGGGGCTGAGATAAAAGGGGGGTCCCAAAACGCGTTTTTCCCATGCATTTTTCCATAGGACCTTTAGAACGAGCTACAGCCCGAACGGCTGAACAGAATTACTCAAAATTTGGCAGAGAGGTAGTCCCTAGGTCAAGGAAGTGCCTTTTGTAGGTTTGGTGTAAATCTGTTCAGTAGATTCTGAGAAAATAGCCTTTAAATCAATATATATATCTGAGCCCGCTTACGGTACGCTTACCGTACGCTTACGGTAAGCGTACGGTGGCGTGCGCGAGCGCGATTCTGATTGGCTCTTAGATCTTAGTAAACATTCGAATCGGCCGAAACCAGGAAGCGGCGGCCGCCATTTTGTGTATTTCACTCTGAAAAAAAAGAGTGAAAACAAGGAAAGGGGGCAATGAGGAGAGTTACAGACCCCCTAACATTTGTAAGGGGGTCAAAGAAGGACAGAAAAGTACAAAGAAAACATTTATTGATTTTAAAAAAAATCACGGGGTACGCGTACGGTAAGCTTACGGTAAGCGTACGGTAGGAAAAAAAAAAAAAAAAATGAAAATCAGATTTAAGTGTTTAGATATTAGGGGGCTCTAAAAAGAGCCGTTGTGTTTATGAAATGATTTTTTAGTGGTACCTACAAGTAAGTACCGATGCAGAGTCTAAGGTTCAAGAGGAAGACTCTGTTCCCTTCATCATTGAAGTGCACACCATCTCCTCTATAAATGTCTTGCATGTCATAACGCAAGTTGTTGTGGTAAATGGCACCCATACCATAGTCACGGAGGAAAGCAGAAACAGATTTGTTGACGTGCTTTCTTGCTTTGTCATCGCACCGCGTGCCCACCGTGCGTGCACGGCACTAACTGCGTAAAGTGGGCGCGCGGTGCGCGAAGCGCACCGCGTGCTCACTGTGCGCGCACGGTGCGCGAAGCGCACCGTGCGCGCACGGAACGAACTGCGTTAAGTGGGCGCGCACGCCACGAATGGCGTAAAGTAACTTAGCATTTAAAAAACCGTACAAATTCACTGAAAAAACCATAGGTTTCACACACGTTATAGTTAGGAATTAGCATTTAAAAAACCTTGCAAATTCACTGAAAAAACCATAGGTTTCACACATGTTATAGTTAGCGGAAATTTTACTGATAAAAAACCAATGAAATTCCCCCGTTATAGTTAGTGCAGGCAACTATAACTCACGCGACCGCAATCTTCTGCTGATGACATATGTGTCTTTATGAAAAAAAAATATTTGTAATATATGTATAGCTAAAAATGTATGGAAGAAGACATGGGCAAATAAGTGTCTAAATACAGTATTAGCATCAGCAGAGGATTGCGGTCGCGTGAGTTATAGTTGCCTGCACTAACTATAACGGGGGAATTTCATTGGTTTTTTATCAGTAAAATTTCCGCTAACTATAACATGTGTGAAACCTATGGTTTTTTCAGTGAATATATATATATATATATATATATATATATATATATATATATATATATATATATATATATATATATATATATATATATATATTACCTACTGGCGGTCGCCAGTAGGTAGTTATAGTTAGGACCACGTTTCCATAGGAAATCCGCAACATTCTATTTGGAATAACTTTGGCGCCGGTTGACGAATCCTCGCGAGTTTTTCAAAATAGGTGGGGCGCTACGCTCCGCTCCTACCCTGAAAGTCTCGGGGGGATTCGTCAAGCGGGGGCTGAGATAAAAGGGGGGTCCCAAAACGCGTTTTTCCCATGCATTTTTCCATAGGACCTTTAGACACAGCTACAGCCCGAACGGCTGAACAGAATTACTTGAAATTTGGCAGAGAGGTAGTCCTCAGTTCAAGGAAGTGCCTTTTGTAGGTTTGGTGTAAATCTGTTCAGTAGATTCTGAGAAAATATCCTTTAAATCAATATATATATCTGAGCCAGCTTACGGTGCGCTTACGGTACGCTTACCGTACGCGTACGGTGGCGTGTGCGAGCGCGATTCTGATTGGCTCTTAGATCTTAGTAAACATTCGAATCGGTCGAAACCAGGAAGCGGCGGCCGCCATTTCGTGTGTTTCACTCAGAAAAAAAAAGAGTGATATCTTGAAAAGGGGGCAAGGAGGAGAGTTACAGACCCCCTAACATTTGTAAGGGGGTCAAAGAAGGACAGAAAAGTACAAAGACAACATTTATTGATTTTAAAAAAAATCGCGGGGTACGCGTACGGTAAGCTTACCGTAAGCGTACGGTAGAAAAAAAAAATAAAAAAATAAATGAAATTCAGATTTAAGAGTTTTGATATTAGGGGGCTCTAAAAAGAGCCGTTGTGTTTATGAAATGATTTTTTAGTGGTACCTACAAGTAAGTACTGATGCAGAGTCTAAGGTTCAAGAGGAAGACTCTGTTCCCTTCATCATTGAAGTGCACACCATCTCCTCTATAAATGTCTTGCATGTCGTAACGCAAGTTGTTGTGGTAAATGGAACCCATACCATAGTCACGGAGGAAAGCAGAAACAGATTTGTTGACGTGCTTTCTTGCTTTGTCAATCTGCGGACAGAAATGATTGGACCAGTTCCATTTTTGCCTTTGGCATATGTTAGAAAACACAAAGGCAGTTTTAGGGAAAAGTGAAAACAGTTGTGCAAAGGTGTCCTTCATAAGCATTTCCAGACCTACCCCAGTCAAAGTGCCTAGGTCATTGCCACCACAGTGCACTATTATGAGGTCAGGGTGTTGGATGTGCATGAAGGATTTCACCAATGGCATCAATTGGTGCCACTTTAACCCTCTCTGACCAATCCATTTAATGTCTACATTTGGCAAAGCAAGGTCTCTCACCATATCTGTTTTCTCTGCATACTTTTCACTCCAGAAGACATAGCTGTGCCCTACAATCCACACTGTGAACATCTTCAAAGGAGAACTGGATGCACTCAGGAGGTGTCTTTCAGTAGAATGGCAATATGAAAAGAAAGACAGTTTGGAAATGGAGGCATACATATTTTTTTCATAAAAAAAAGAACTGATTGGCTGTTTCATACCATTCTAGAATAAAAACTAGGCTGTATGTGTAAATTAATAGAAGCATGTTTTGTATTGGTGCAGAAAAATGTATTACCAAAGAAAAGTACTATGGATTTGCTGTTAGGTTTGAAAAGTCAAGCACTCTTGCTCTGTGGAATTGAAACATTGTTTGGTGAACTTCTGACCTAACTCCACACAGCAGTGTTCCATGAGCTGTTGCTATGGTAGCAGGCAGAAGTCAAGTTGGGGGAAGGGTACTAGGCAGAAGTCAAGTTGGGGGAAGGGTACTTTTGGAAAAGGGTTGGTTTTCAACCAATAGAAATGTGTGATTACATTTGAAAAAAAGAGGGAAGCACTGAGATTTGAAACTAACATGTATATGTGTGGAAAAAGAGAGGGAAAGTTTGCCATTATCTGGTTCTGCTGAGAGGAGAGAGGTGTAAAGAACAGAGATCCTGGCTCTGATAATCTGCTGTTTGAGTGCCACATTTCTTTCACAACTAACTAATTTTAAAGGTGAGTTTAGAGTTTGAGAGGGGATGTATATGGTAAATTAAGAAATGAATAATAGAAATGGGATTCCTTTTGTTGAAGTTGTGTTTATTATTTTCTGTTTTGGGAGAAATTTAAATGTGAAGAACATGTAAAATAATATGGACTATGTTTTCACCATAAATTAAGGTGTACTGGTAAAAATAAAGAATACTTTAAGGGTTTGAGGTTTCAGTCAGTAATGCAAATACATTCAGCATCACTAAGGCTGGTTGCCCTTGCTGGAGTGTAGGCAGACAACCAGGTTACACATGGTGCTGGTCTGAAAAAGCAGTTTGGACATGTGCTTTTTTAAGAATCTGAAAAGTGGATTCATAATGTGTCAGTCTGTAAAAGTGTTTATCACTTGCCAAAAAAAAGAGTAGTAAGTGTGCTTTCAAATTGGCAAAGAAATTTCGTTTTGTGACTAATGTGAAAACATGACTCTGTGTGCATATAGGAATTACAGGCAGAGATTTATTGCGTATTGCTCTGGTGATTTCACAGTTGCATTAGATGGAAAGGGGGAGCCATTTTTTGGTGCAGAAGCAGACTCTTAGCACACACCCAGCTGCTTACCCTGTGGAATCATGCACAGTATTCACAAGCGAGTGGGGTTTGAGGTTTCAGTCAGTAATGCAAATACATTCAGCATCACTAAGGCTGGTTGCCCTTGCTGGAGTGTAGGCAGTCAACCAGGTTACACATGGTGCTGGTCTGAAAAAGCAGTTTGGACATGTGCTTTTTTAAGAATCTGAAAAGTGGATTCATAATGTGTCAGTCTGTAAAAGTGTTTATCACTTGCCAAAAAAAAGAGTAGTAAGTGTGCTTTCAAAATGGCAAAGAAATTTCGTTTTGTGACTAATGTGAAAACATGACTCTGTGTGCATATAGGAATTACAGGCAGAGATTTATTGCGTATTGCTCTGGTGATTTCACAGTTGCATTAGATGGAAAGGGGGAGCCATTTTTTGGTGGAGAAGCAGACTCTTAGCACACACCTAGCTGCTTACCCTGTGGAATCATGCACAGTATTCACAAGCGAGTGGGGTTTGAGGTTTCAGTCAGTAATGCAAATACATTCAGCATCATTAAGGCTGGTTGCCCTTGCTGGAGTGTAGGCAGTCAACCAGGTTACACATGGTGCTGGTCTGAAAAAGCAGTTTGGACATGTGCTTTTTTAAGAATCTGAAAAGTGGATTCATAATGTGTCAGTCTGTAAAAGTGTTTATCACTTGCCAAAAAAAAGAGTAGTAAGTGTGCTTTCAAATTGGCAAAGAAATTTCGTTTTGTGACTAATGTGAAAACATGACTCTGTGTGCATATAGGAATTACAGGCAGAGATTTATTGCGTATTGCTCTGGTGATTTCACAGTTGCATTAGATGGAAAGGGGGAGCCATTTTTTGGTGCAGAAGCAGACTCTTAGCACACACCCAGCTGCTTACCCTGTGGAATCATGCACAGTATTCACAAGCGAGTGGGGTTTGAGGTTTCAGTCAGTAATGCAAATACATTCAGCATCACTAAGGCTGGTTGCCCTTGCTGGAGTGTAGGCAGTCAACCAGGTTACACATGGTGCTGGTCTGAAAAAGCAGTTTGGACATGTGCTTTTTTAAGAATCTGAAAAGTGGATTCATAATGTGTCAGTCTGTAAAAGTGTTTATCACTTGCCAAAAAAAAGAGTAGTAAGTGTGCTTTCAAAATGGCAAAGAAATTTCGTTTTGTGACTAATGTGAAAACATGACTCTGTGTGCATATAGGAATTACAGGCAGAGATTTATTGCGTATTGCTCTGGTGATTTCACAGTTGCATTAGATGGAAAGGGGGAGCCATTTTTTGGTGCAGAAGCAGACTCTTAGCACACACCCAGCTGCTTACCCTGTGGAATCATGCACAGTATTCACAAGCGAGTGGGGTTTGAGGTTTCAGTCAGTAATGCAAATACATTCAGCATCACTAAGGCTGGTTGCCCTTGCTGGAGTGTAGGCAGTCAACCAGGTTACACATGGTGCTGGTCTGAAAAAGCAGTTTGGACATGTGCTTTTTTAAGAATCTGAAAAGTGGATTCATAATGTGTCAGTCTGTAAAAGTGTTTATCACTTGCCAAAAAAAAGAGTAGTAAGTGTGCTTTCAAATTGGCAAAGAAATTTCGTTTTGTGACTAATGTGAAAACATGACTCTGTGTGCATATAGGAATTACAGGCAGAGATTTATTGCGTATTGCTCTGGTGATTTCACAGTTGCATTAGATGGAAAGGGGGAGCCATTTTTTGGTGCAGAAGCAGACTCTTAGCACACACCCAGCTGCTTACCCTGTGCAATCATGCACAGTATTCACAAGCGAGTGGGGTTTGAGGTTTCAGTCAGTAATGCAAATACATTCAGCATCACTAAGGCTGGTTGCCCTTGCTGGAGTGTAGGCAGTCAACCAGGTTACACATGGTGCTGGTCTGAAAAAGCAGTTTTCTGCCTAATTTCAAAGCATGACTTTGTGTGCACACAGGAATTATTTTTAGAAATTTAATTTGTGAAGGTGTTATTGTGATTTTCATTTATAGGAAAGGGGTTTATAGTATTTTAAGATTTCTAAAGAACATAAAAAATGTAGTAATATATTTAAATAAAATAAAGGAATTTTTTTTAGTTTTTTTCAGGTATTGCTGAAGAGCAGTGAACAAAATTTAAGATGCCTACAAAATCCAGAGTAAAGAAAGACCACAAAAAAAACCTATATTTGAAGACAACTGGAGGACCTAAGTTAGTTGGAGATGCTCATTTTGGGAAAAAGAAAAAATCTTCTGGTAAGCAAACAAAAGATTTTTTAAAGAACATATTCAAAAAAAGGAAAAATGTACAAAATGTCTGTAGAGGAAAAAATGTTTTCAATAGAAAAGGAGAGGAAAAAATTGAGCATTTAGTTAATGCAAATATACCTTCTGCAACTAAAAAGATAAACTTAAACAGAAAAACAGCGTTTAAAGAGATACGTAGAAAAATGTTTCAGAGAAGAGTTATGTCCAATTTGATAAAGGATGTGAAGAAATATAAGCAAAAGGCTAAGTTTTATAAGAGAAAAAAAGAAATTGAAGCCATTGCAGCAAAGGCATTAGAATTAAAAAGGAAACTATTCATTTTAATTTTGAATAGGATGCGTACATTAGATAAAATGGTTAATGTAATGAAATCACAAAGCAAAAGGAAAAGAGTAGTGAACAGAACAAACTTTTGTAAAGTGTTTTTAGGAAAATGGATGCATAGTTCAAGTAGTGAACCTTTTTTTAATGAAGAGAGCTATTTTCAAAGTAATAGTTTGCTGCATGCAGTTGACACCAAAGGTCGTGCTTACGAAGTGAAAAATGGTTGCATAATGGAGAAGGAGATAATGGTTCCAAGAGATGAGGTACAAGTGATGGCGGATGAGGCTATGGGGAGACGTCCTAAAGCCCCAGTGTACACTTGGAATTGTAGTAGTATTTGCACTGTGCGTCAGGAATCTATTGATAAATTTCGTGAGTTTCTAAGAGAATATACTAAAAAAAGTGTAAAACAGAAGATTAAGGTGCTTCAAAGTCTGGATCCATGCAGAGTGAGAGAGAATACTGGTTTGCAGGGTCATTCTCTGGCTTGTCTATCTAGAAAAGTGTGTAACAGTGTTTTCCATCATTTTAGGATGCTGGCTGTTCATCATACTGAAATGAGAAAGTTTGTGAGACGGTTGTATTTTGCTAAAAGTCCAGCAATAAAGTTAGATGAATTGAATAGGGCTCTGTTCCGTGGATCGGTATCAGATGTAGAGAAGGTTGTTGATGAAATTCAGTTTTGTTACTTTGGTCCTGAACAAAACAGTGCAGAAAAGGACACAGTAAATGAGGAAGAAGTGGAAGAGAATGTAGAACCCTCTGTAAGTAAGACATTTAATGATCACTTAACAAAATTTGCAATAATCTCTAATGAAAGACCAAATATTACTTGTATTTGTTGCCGCAGAACTCATTATAGAAAACAAACCAGGTATGTTGATCTCTATAGAAAAAGTGAAAATGAAGATAATTATAAGTGGAAGGATTTTGCCACATATATATTTCTTGAAAATTGTTTTGAATTGGGTGAAGTTCAGCGTATTTGTAAATACTGTTATAATAAGTTAGAAGAAAATAGAATGCCGACCAGAGCTGTACATAATAATTTAGAATTGGATGCAATTCCTGCTGAACTTTCTGAATTAAATACTTATGAGTCTATACTCATTCAATGTGTTCATCCGTTCCAGACCATCGTACGTATGGAGCCCAAAACTGGTAAATTACCTCCTTCAGATTTACTGAGAGGTTTAAAAGGTAGAGTGGTGTATTTGCCCTTGGATTTGAAAAACAATATGGAAACTATTGATGCGGATACTTTGGAAACTGAACCATTAATTATTCTGGTTAATGGTGTACCTACAAAGAATAAGATGATTTGGCAGGAGCTGGTAGATGTACGGAAAGTACAAAGAGCAAATTTGTATTTGAAAAGGAATAACAAATGGTATGAATCAATTTATATAGAAGAAGAAGAAGAAGAAGATTTACAAGAAGACACAGAAACACCAACTGGACAAATTGAAAAAGTGGACAAGTCAAAGGAAGAAGAAATTTATGAACATTTTAGCATACATCCTCTTCATTCAAAAGAAGTTATGGGAGACAATATTGATCTGTTTCAGATGAAGAAAGCAAAAGGAACTCCCATGAGTGTATGGGAGGAGAGCTTGGAAGCTCGATGTTTTCCCCAGCTGTTTCCTACAGGAAAAGGAGGACGATACGATGAACGTCCAGAACAGATTCCAGCTTCTGAGTATCGGACTACAAGACTATATGCGGAAGATCCAAGATTTCGACAAAGTATTCCTTATTTGTTCCATCTTTTATTTGAAAGCGACTTGTCTGCACTGTCTTATGCAGTAAATCACATTTTAAAAAGTGGAGTACATTTACAAAATGTGTCTGCTAAGGATTTTATGGAGAAAGTGCAGCACCGAGATGATCATTTGGAAACACAACTGATCAATCTGATGGCTTGTCAGCGTGGGACAAATGAATATTGGTACCGACGTCATGGTGAATTAAAATGCATGTTACGGAATTTAGGAACACCAACATGGTTCGTTACTCTAAGCTGTGCTGAGTACGCTTGGGATGATTTACTGGATTTTCTACGAGAGGCAAATTCAAACATTAAAAACATCGAATACAAGACAGCAGGAGAACTGTGCTCATTGGATCCGGTTAATGTTTGCAGATATTTCAATCATAGATTTGAGGCTATGATGTCGTTCATCTGCAATAAAAAAAATCCACCTCTAAGAGAAGTAGTGGATTTCTTTTGGAGAAAAGAGTACCAGGCAAGAGGTGCTCCTCATATTCATATGCTGTTGTGGATCAAGGATGCCCCAAAGTTTGGAACAGATGCTGATGAAGCAGTGTTATCTTACATTGAAGAATATGCAACATGTGCTATACCAAAAAGCACAGAAGATAAAAAGTTAAAGGAGCAAGTTTTACGTTTCCAAAGTCATCGGTGTGGAAAATACTGTCGACGGAAATACAAGAGCAAAGATAAATACTACACTAAATGTCGATTTGGATTTCCTAGACCTGTTCTTTCAAATGGAAGAGTAAACAGTTTAATGTCATCTGTGAGACATACTATCACAAGAAAATCACCTAAGAATACCTACAACCTTAAAAGAAAAGAAGAATCAAAAAATATAAATGACTACAACCCAGTCATTTTATCCATGTGGAATGCTAACATGGATATACAGTATGTAGCTGATAATTCCATTGCTGTTGCTCGATATGTAACGTCTTACATTACGAAATCAGAAAAAACAGAATTGAAGGAAATGTGGGAAGAGATTTCTCACGAGAAGACTGTCAGTAAGAAGCTGTACAGTTTCAGTTTGAAGATGTTATCGCATCGAGAAATTGGATCCTACGAATGTTCAGATAGGTTATCTTCTGCAAGTCTCTACTCGAAATCAAGAAGAATAATTTGGGCAAGTTTAGGCCTTGCAGCAATGAGAAATCGGGTACTGAAATCTGTTGGAGAAATTGAATATTTGGCCGAGAATGACCCAGAAAGTACAGATATTTTGAAATCAAACATGTTGGACACATATTACCCAAAGAGAAGTCATCATCTGGAGAACATGTGTCTGTATGAAGTGCTGCAGAACGACATTTATTCACAGAAAGCCGCAGAAGACATCAACAATGGAAAATATAAAGTCATTGGTGAGGAAGGATGTTTGGTGAAGCAAACAAAAGGAAGTTTGATAAATCACAGGAAGCTGAGTTGCGACACTACTGACAAAAAGGAATTTTACTACTTGGCTCTTTTACAGCTGTTTAAACCATGGCGTACAGAGCATGAACTACTGGGAGAATTTCAAAGCTATGAAGATTCTTTTAATGCTTGCAAAGACAGCATACAATGCAGTACATTCTCAACTTATCTGCAAATGTTAAATGAAGAAATTGAACAGGAAACTACAATTGCAGCAGAAATAGCTTGAGACAGTTCTCAGGACAGCCAAAGTTCAGGAACACTCAGTCAAGATCCCCTAGGACAACCAATCGTTGAAAATGAAGCATCAATAGCCATGAATGAAGTGGAAACAGCTATGAATCAAGCTCAAGAAGAATTTATAGACTTACAAAATTTGGAAAGACAACTGAACGAAGAGCAGCAACAAATTTATGAAGAGATCAGAAACAAAATTGATCACGGATTTCTACATGAAAAAAAAGAGTGCTCATGCACATCATTTCATCCAATCAGGATGTATGTAAGCGGACAAGCTGGAACTGGAAAAAGTTTCCTTATAAAAGTCATCAGAAGCTACCTACAGCAAAATACGGATTCTACTTTGTCTTGTGTGGTTACTGCTCCAACTGGGTTAGCAGCATATAACATAAAAGGAATCACTTTACATCGTTTGCTAATGTTACCAGTGGAGCATGAGAACAAAATACAATACAACAAGCTAACTGGAGAAGCATGCTTGGAAGTTTCAAGAGTATTGAAGAAGATGCAAGTTCTCATTATTGATGAGGTGAGCATGGTATCAAACTTAATGCTTGCCTTTGTGCATTTAAGAATGCAGCAAATTCTGAAGACAGACTATGACGTGTTATTTGGAGGAAAACACATCATAGTTTTTGGAGATCTTTTGCAACTTACTCCAGTTAAAGGACAACCAGTGTTTAATACTGTGACACATGAAGACACAAAGAAGTCATTGGGAAGCATCGGTAATGCAAATATTTGGTCCTTCTTTGAGTACAAGGAACTAACTACTAATATGAGGCAAGCAAACAATGAAGAATATGGAAGCATTCTGAAAGATATCAGAATTGGACTACTCACTGAAGCTGGCAAAAAAGCATTACAGAGTCGGCTGCTACATTAATTTATTTCCAAAGGAAGAAATAGTTGCAGAGAAGATATACAAGAACATTGCAGAAAAGAAAAGTGTCATCTGCTTAATGCCAACTCTACGTGAATGCTCAATATTCAATGAGGAGCTTTTGAAATTGGAAAAGGAAGATATCAGGCAATTGGAAGCAGTGGACAAAATTGAGGATGGAAGAATTACTGTCACATTAACAGGCACACTGAAAAATAAATTGGATTCACTAGAGAAGAACATTTCCAAAACAGCTGGATTAGAAAAAAATCTATATGTTTGCATGAACTGTAGAGTATTTTTAAGGAGAAATTTGGATGTTGAAAAAGGTAGTTAATGGAGCTATGGGAAGAGTTGTGGGTTTTATTAATTATCAGAAAAAAGATGGAATTGAATGTTTAAAAATAAAATTTGATCAGATAGAAGAAGTTAAAGACATTTGTCGTTGTTCAGTTCGTTTCATGCTTGTGAAAGATTTATATGTACGTAGGAAGCAGTTTCCGTTTTCTCTAGCATATGCTGTAACTATTCACAAGTCTCAAGGATTGACTGTAGATTGTGCATTTGTGAACATTGGTTCAACTGTGTTCAAAGAAGGTATGGCATATGTTGCTTTGTCACGAGTGAAAACATTATCAGGTTTATTCATGATAGACTTTGATGACTCAAAAGTTAGTGCTGATGCAAATTGTGTAAAGGAGTATAATAAATTAAGAAGAAGCTATGCTCCTCATTTAGGTCAGTATCCTGTGTTGGAGAAACGTGTAGTTTCTCGTAAAAGGAGAAATGAGAATATCTGTAATGAAGATGTAGAGAGGAGGAAAAAAAAGAGGAGTGATGTAATTGCAAGCAAAAAGAAAAAGGAAAATGAAGAACAGGTTGTAGGATGTCATTTTGAAAATAGCTCTGGTGTCAACTGCTACGCTAATGTAGTGCTGAATGTTGAATTTTATCTGGAAAGTGTGCAAGAGCAGATAATAGTAAATCAGGGAAAAAGATTCTGTTCTGAGTTGAGTCTCCTTTTTCAAAAGCTGAGTAATGATAAAACTCAAATAGAAAGTGCCACTGAAATTAGAAAACTTTTAGATGTATGTTCAGGACGAACACAGTTTTCTCAAAATGTACAGCAAGACGCACAGGAATTCTTGATGTTTTTTCTTCAGGTACTGGAAGAAGAAGGGGTTCCCATTAAAAATGTATTTGGTCTCTCTTATAAATGGGAACATAGTTGTGAAAACTGTTATAATATATGTGGCTCTAATGTTGATTCTGAAAGGTTTATTTATTTAACATTGCCAGAAAGTAAAACAGTCACTTTTGCTAAATTAGTTAAAGATGCTAATCATAGCATGGAATGCAGTGAGTGTCAATCTGACATGTTTTCAACGTTAATTTTAAAGGAATACGGACAGTATGTAATTTTAATGATGCAACGCTGTAAAGCTGATGGTTCAAAATTAGATACTTTAATAAAGAAGTTTACAGGACAGCAATTATCAATTTCAGGAAAAACTTTTGTAACAGTTGCAATAATTTTCCATGATGGACCTACTGTAACTTCTGGACATTACACAGTTTATCTTAAATGTGAAAAAGGCTGGACACTGTGTAATGATTCCCAATTGATTTTTAAGCAACGTTTGTCTTTTGATTTAGCAAATTCCTATCTAATCTTCCTGAAACCTAAATTTTAGAGAGATTTGGCAACATCTGGACAAAACAATTTTACAATTTTATTGGATTACCAGTGGAATTTTCCAAAAAAATGATTTTACAAATTACCATTTGGCCTGATGGAAAGGTAACCAATTGTAATGTGGACTTTTTTAATTTTTAATGAAACTTTGGAAAAACAAAAATTTAGACAAAATCGGTAACATCTGCACAATTTAAATTTTGGAATGTTATTGGATTGCCATTGGAAATTTATTCAAAAAAGATTTTTAAAATTACTATTGGGCCATGCGGAAAGGTAAACAATTCTATTGTGGACTTATTTAATTATTAATAAATCTTTCGGAAACCAAAATGTTACAGAGAATCGGTGAGATCTGTACAATTTAAACTTTAGTTTTTTATTGGATTAACATTGGAAATTTAATCAAAAAAGAATTTTAAAATTACTATTTGGCCTAAAGGAAATGGAACCAGATGTATTGTGGAGTTATTTGAGATATATTTTTGGGTTTATACTTCTGAAACAAAAATATCAGACGGTATTTTAAAGAAATAAGTATTGATATTAGTTGATATTTTTTAAGAATATTATGCATTTCTATAATGTTATGTTTAATTTAAAAGAGATTCTGGGCTTTTTTTATACAGTCTTTGAGATTGTTATTTTTTTTTTGCCCGCTGTTAAATGATGAATGCAATTGCTTTCTCAATTTATAGTGAAATGCAATATATTCTGAAAACAGCAAAAAAAAGGCAAATTTTTTTTTTGAAAAATATGTAAATATGTGTACTGTATTATAAAATGTTTTATTAAATATTAATACTTTTTTCTTTTTTTCAGATTGAGATAGATAATTTTCGAAAACTAGAACCATTTTTAAAGCAATTAAAAAAAAAATTAAATGAATAAATATTTTTTTGAGTGGGTATGGTAAGTCAAAAATATCATGGTCAATTTTTTCTACTTCTCCACAATCACATTTTCAGTTTTTCATTGTAGTCTCTCAAGGACCTTGTAGTGTGATAATTGATTTTTAGTATCTACGCGTACGGTAAAAAAAAAAAAAAAAAAAGTTTTAAAAACATATATAAAAAATAGATGAAAGGTAAGGTTGGCTCTTAAAAGAGCCGTTGTGTTCATGCAGGGACAGAGGAAAGAAAGAATGGGAATATTAGACGGTACAACAAGTGTGCTGATCTATTTTATTGTTCACTAGGGAAATACTGGTCTCCCTATAACAAATTAGATCATGACAAGTGGCGCACCGTATTTCAACCCTCAGAAACCGAGGGTTAATTTCCTGAGGAGAAGAAAAAGGAGATGCTCCCCCCACAGATGAAGGGCTCACCTGACCTGCAGAAGAAGGACTCGGCACTGCAGATGATGGTCCAGGCTGAGCTGCTGTGGATGTGCTTGGTTGATTAACTGAAGGGTTACCTTCAGTAAGTCGAGCATGTGTCCTTCTGTGTACATCCTTAAGGTGTCTCATCAAGGTGTGATTCCCGAAGGAATACTTCCTGTCGGGATTCCCTCTTGAAAGTACACGGCCACACAGCTTACAAGTCACTAAGGGTGCATTTACCTTTTGCTGGCCCTCTGGAAAAGAAAAATACTCCCATATGTAAGAGGTCTTTTGTTTCCTCGCTCTCTGCCTCAAGGTAGTGCTGCTAGCCTCACTCTCAGAAGGGCTCTGCTGTTCTGCCATCGTATCACAAAGACAACCCAGCTCCTTCTCCTAAGGGATCACAAGCAGAAATGAGGGGAATGGGTGTGGTGTAGGAGAGTTCTAGAACTGAAAGTAGTTTCAACCAATCAAAAGTTGTGTTTCATGATCACATGACCAACCGTACGCTTACGGTGCGCTTACGGAGCGCTTACGGCAAAAGTACGCATGCGCGTAAAAAAGACACGCGCTCGCGCGCATGCGCATAACAGTCACTCCCCAACACTTCCGCGTAACGTGCGCGTGTAGCGTACACGCGTACGCGCCCGACGCGCAGTACGCGCGGCTACGCAAATTGCGTAACTATACGCAAACAGCGTAGATAAATTACGGACATTGCGTAAACCGTACGCTTACCGTACGCGCACTAAAAAAAAAAAAAAAATATATATATTTTCAAAGTTATACTAATATATCTTACCTGTTTGTTAAATAAAAAAAAAAAATCTTGAAATATTGCAGATTTTAAAGAAAAAAAACAGTGTTTTAAGAGAATAAAAAGTTTAAAAAAAACTTGTTTTTTAAAAAAAAAAACACATTTAATATAAGAATTTATAAAAAAAATAAAAAAAAATCAATAAAAAAAAATATGGAAATCACATATGTTATAGCTAAGAATTTGCATTTAAAAAACCATACAAATTCACTGAAAAAACCATGGGTTTCACACACGTTATAGTTAGAAATTAGCATTTAAAAAACCTTGCAAATTCACTGAAAAAACCATAGGTTTCACACGTTATAGTTAGGAATTAGCATTTAAAAAACCTTGCAAATTCAGTGAAAAAACCAAAGGTTTCACACATGTTATAGTTAGCTGGACATTTCACTCGTAAAAAACCAATGAAATTCCCCCGTTATAGTTAGTTCAGCTAACTATAACTTGCGCGCCCGCAATGCACTGCTGATGACGTCACATATTACATCACTCATGACATGGTCACTGACATCACTCATGACATCACTGATGACATCTCAAATGACATCACTGATGACATCACTGATGACATCATCCTTGTGATAGAGTGGCAGACCTCCTCTTCCCCTAATATAACCTTTGATACACACATTCAAAAATAGAGACTGAAATTTTCAAGACAATGGACATACCAATACCAGTTACAAGAACCTCTTAAGTAATTCTAAGAACCACATACACATCCACTCATTCACCAACAGTCCTATACAGTCACTCATACATGCACTCACTCATCATATGTACTCATACACCTATACATCCTGTTACACAATGCCACTCATCCATAGAGTTACTCACACATACTCACTCATGCTAATAAAGAAACAAACATACATTTATTAGCTTATACAGTTATACACACACCACCACACTTACTTCTACGGAAACTTACACATACTTAGTCTTATAAACAATCACTTATAGAAACACATACTTATTCATACAGGAACTCTTTCAATCTCTCACTCTCACATATACTCACTTATATACACCAATAGTCACATATACTAGTTTAAAACATATGTAGTTACTCATAAAGACACTATTGAGACAGTCATTCACTCACTAACACAACCAATCACACACTCATCCACCCATACAGTCCTGCACACATGCTGTCTTCAACACATACAAAGAGTGAATCACTCATTCATGCACCTATGCACTACGGAATACCCCCCACCGAACCATACAGACACTCAGACTGATACTCAAAAAAACAACTAATAACCTATATAGACACCCATGAAGCTACTCACCAACCCATGCAGCCACTTATACACAAAGTGAGAGACTGATACAGATATTTTCATATTTAAACATTACTCAGTAAGCCATGTATTCACTATGATACACTTAATCAGTCAGTAACACAATACATTTTTCAAAAACAAAGCATCCATTTAGACACTTATATACCCATTTATTCTTCCATTGACCTTGAGATATACATATATAAAACATATTTAATTTTCAGAAAAACACACATTCACTGGATGATGTCATCAGTGATGTCATTTGAGATGTCATCAGTGATGTCATGAGTGATGTCAGTGACCATGTCATGAGTGATGTAATATGTGACGTCATCAGCAGTGCATTGCGGGCGCGCGAGTTATAGTTAGCTGAACTAACTATAACGGGGGAATTTCATTGGTTTTTTACGAGTGAAATGTCCAGCTAACTATAACATGTGTGAAACCTTTGGTTTTTTCACTGAATTTGCAAGGTTTTTTAAATGCTAATTCCTAACTATAACATGTGTGAAACCTATGGTTTTTTCAGTGAATATATATATAGATATATATATATAGATATATATCGAGAAGACTCCGCTCGTGTTTCCTTGCTACCAGTGCCAGTAACGGAGCACGGACCACGTTAGTGCATCAATAGAAGTTTTTATTCGACTCCTCCAACACCAGCCATCATGACGCGTTTCGACCCCGGAAGGTCTTGATCAGATGACGCGCTCTCAGGTAACAGGTAGGTTTAAATACATTTTTTCTGTTTTTTTCTTAAAGTGACACTGCAATGGATGCTTTTTAGTTTAGTAGTTGACATGCTCAAAAGACTATTGGCATTTATTAAAGTGCAAGTTCTTTGTAAACATCAGACAGTAAGCAGCATATATCTGTATAAATACATAAAAATATGCAATAAATTTTAAACCATGGTTAAAACAATTTGGGTGTTTAACCCCTTCCCCGCTCATGACGGAACCACTCCGTCATGAGCCACGGTTGCGCTGTGCTCATGACGGAGTGGTTCCGTCATGCTGCGGCCGTTGGCCGCCGCTCCGCCCACGCGGCGCTAATACCCCGCCTGTACGGGCGATTAGCGCAGTGGGCGGAGACGTGACGAAACCACTCCGTCATGAGCACAGCTCAACCGTGGCTCGTGACGGAGCGGTTCCGTCACGAGCACAGTGCCACCGCGCTGCCCCCAAACCCCCCCCAGCGCCGCGGCGGAATTTCCTGCCACGGCGAAGGGGTTAAAACCATTATTGTAAAAACATTCCATATCAACTTGCTAGGATCCAACCTTAGTGTTAAGTCAACTAAAACATATTGTTAATTAATTGGCAAGGAACCTTGTTTATGGACATCCTGAGCTCAATCTCTATGCCAGCCTTGGGTCTATCACTATGGTCCCTGCTACTTGTTTGTTTTGATGTGTCTCTTACTTTAGTTGCTGATATAAGCCAATATCTATGTGTACGGCCTTCCTTAATTTTGGCGTAGGTGGTACCACTCCCCCTTAGGGTTTGACTGGCGTTCAGGTTTAAATACCTGAATTAACCACCTTCATTATGTTAGTTTGTTTATTTACTACAGTTTAGTTATTCTATTACAGTACTGAATCATGTCATATTAAAATTACTTGCTCCTAAAAAACTACCAACTGCATGTAGTGCTAGTGCAAAAAATTCCTAAAATCTTTAAAGCGTAAAGTGCAAATATGCTATTATCTTAAAACCGTGGAAAAATATTAGTGAGTGGGTTATCTAAGAGCTAAGGCGGTTTCCTTCTCTGATTATAATAATCTCATTTGACTGTTGTTGACGTGATGTGACAGACATATTGGATAGCAGCATTGGATGTATTCAACTCGTTAAAGGAAGGTGTAAAGCTCCTCTGTGGCATTCAGGCCCCCTGGGGCCTTCGTGTCGAGGTCCAAGATATACCGGGTCTCTAAATATCTTAGGGCTTTTTCCCTGTTTCCTCCTCTCTTTTTGGGTGGTATGGCATCAATCAGGAAATATGTGAGACCCTTAGGGTCCCCGTTGTGTTTTTCCTCAAAGTGCCTGGCCACCGGGTAAGTTTGATCATGATTTTTTTAAGGCTCTAATGTGCTGGAGCACTCTCTTGTGCCCCTGTAGACTTGTGCTACCTACATACTGTAGGCCACAGGGGCACTCCAGCACATAGACAACAAACTCACTTTTGCAAGTTAAAGACATGGTGATTGGTTTATTCACTTCACTGAATGGTGTTATATAGGTAGTTGTGTTCACCCCAAACTGGCACGCTTTGCAAGTTTTGCATTCATGGAAACCCTTTCTCTGGGATAGCCATGTGCCAGTTGGTAGATTGCCTACATCATTCTGTACCAGTGAGTCTTTCATTGAGGGTGCCCTACTAAATGTGATGGAGGCTTGTCTGGGTAACAAGTGACCTATGATAGGATCTCCTAGCAGGAGTGGCCAGTTTCTTTTCATGATTTTTTTATGCTTTTGTGCTGTTTGTTGTAGCCAAAAATCATTCTGAAGTTTGAATCTTCTTTCGGTTTGAGGAGAGTTTCCCTAGGTATAGCTGCACTTTTCTTTATAGCTGCATCAACACATGCCTGTGTGTAACCTCTTGCTAGAAATCTGGATCTGCTGTCTGCCTGTGCTTTTTTTTAACCCCTCTTGGCAACTGCAAATCCTCCTCAGTCTAAGCATCTCCCCATAGGGGATGCTATAGAAAAGGTGCGGTGGGTGGGAGCTGGTCGCATGTAAGACAGAGTTCCCTGCCGTGGGTTTTCTATGCAGAGTGGTCTCTATCTTATTATCTTTGATATATATCTCAACATCTAGGAAGGTAACTCTTTCTGAACTGATGGTGGATGTGAAATGAAGGTTTAGACTGTTGTTGTTGAGGTCATCTACAAATATTTGTGCAGCCCTGCTCGATCCTTGCCCAACAACAAAAAGGTCATCTATAAATCTGTACCAACATTTCACATTGTTTTTCAATGTTGTTTGATGTTGCTTGTGGAGGACTAGCTCCTCCCATCACCCCTTATGCAAACAAGCATAGCTGGGGGAGAAGCTGGCCCCCATAGCCACCACCCGTTGTTGTTGGTAGTGGGCATTTTGGAAAAGAAAGATATTGTTTTTCAAACAAAATTCAACCATGCTGATGATCATTTTACTATGCTGTTCTTGTTCTGGTGCTCTTTTTGCAAGATAATGACTCCTGATGGTTGATTGACGTATAGAGCGATGTCACGTCCAAAGTGATTAACAAATAGTCCTCTTTCCACTCCATGTTCTGTATCTTGGATAGAAAGTCCCCCGTTTCCCTGATATGAGGGTAGTTTTTGGAAATGGTCATTAAGGTAATAGTCTGCATATTGCGATGTTGCTTCTAGCAGACCATTACAAGCCGAAATTATTGGTCTACCCGGAGGCTTGAGGGGGTCCCTATGTACTTTTTGAATAAAGTATAAGATGGGGATCACACGGTGATCATTGCACAGAAATTTGTATTCCTGTGATGTGATCAATCCTGCGCTTTTCCATACTATTAGTTTGGTATATTAGTTGTTATACATCGTCCTGATTGATGTTTGGTCACAGCGAAGGTGACATTCCCTGTGCTTCAATTGATTGTTGGACTCTTCGATTCATGCTTTTTTACTCCAAATGACCAGGTTGCCACCTTTGTCTGAGTTTCTGATAACTATTTCTTTGTTGGACTTAAGTTTCTTGATCAATAGATGGTATTGTAGTTCTTTCTTGTTTGTTTTCCTTCTGTTGATTTTGTTGACCGTTAAATTTAGTTTTTTAATATCTGATATCACGTGTTCCTGGAAGATGTCAATAGCATCCCTGGTTGTAATGGGATTGAAGGTTGACCGTGGTTTGAACGAGGTTATTTCAATGGGTAAGGCTGCCTGTTCAATGGATGTAGTTTCTTTTGCCAATTCCATTAGGGTATTTAGTATTGGCTCATCAGAAGGCGTGAGGTCAAATGGAGGTGAAATTTTTGTGGGTTTGGCTGCTTTTTCTATTGGCTCAATATTTATTTTATCCATTTGGCGGAAATGTTTCTTCAATTTAAGTTTTCTCACGCTCTTATAGATATTCACTCTAGTTTCTGCATAGTGGAAGCAAGATTGAGGGCAATAAGAGAGTCCGAGGGATAGAAGCTGCTTTTCCGCTTCATTGAGTTTAATGTCAGTCAGATTTATGATTGTTTGGCTGTTGAAATGTTCTGCATTAATTACCGCCTCCATTTCCTTTTTGGTTTTTGTGTTGTTCTTTTGGATACTCCACTGTTTAGATTTTCGTCTCTCTCTTTGTTTGGTAGTTTTTCCCGAGGCGGTCTGTTTGTTTGATTTCTGGGGCGCAGTGTCTGTCTTCTTTCCCAGACTAAAAAGTCCACCTCCTCTGATAGTGAAATTTTCTTCGGTATCTGTCTCAATGACTGACTGCGTGCCTCGGTTTCAGCTTCACTTTCAAGGGCGGAGCTAAGGTTTGAATTCGAGGTGGTCCCGATTTCTGCACCAGCCCCTGATGTGTCTGTTGCTGTGGTCTGCTTGATGTTGTATTTGGATGCTTTTAATGAGTTATACTTTTTGGCGAAGGTGAAAATGCACGCTGGCTCTAATTGGCTGCCAACAGTTCCAACCAGGAACTGTTGGCAGCCATATTGTGCCTAGCATCGAGAGAAAATACATGCAGTCTCCACACAAAGAGCCGCGTTTTTGGCTTATTTAATAGGCGGTGCCACACCACATTCGGTAAAAAGGTAGCCCTTGGTTCAGAAAGAGCCCCTTTTGTTAAATGGTGTAAATCCGTTCAGTAGTTCCTGAGAAATTTTTAAAAAAGGGGTCGTAAAAATGCATTTCCCATAGGAAACTTTAGACACGGCAACAGCTGGAACTGCTGAATGGAATTACACCAAATTTGGAAAAAAGGTAGTGCTTGCTTCAGAAAGCATCCTTTTTTTTAAATGGTGTAAATCCGTTCATTACCTACTGGCGGTCGTCAGTAGGTAGTTATAGTTATAACCTAGTTTCCATAGGAAACTCATTTTTTGTTTTCCCAATAACTTTGGCGCCGGTTGACGAATCTTCGCGAAGTTTTTAAAACTTATGGCCCGCTCCGGTCAGCTCCAATATTGAAAGTTTTGGCGTGATTCGCCAAGTGGGGGCCGAGCAAACATGTTTTATCCATGTCATTTTCCATAGGAAACTTTAGACACGGTTACAGCCCAAATTGCTGAACGGAATTACACCAAATTTGGCAAAAAGGTAGCCCTTTGCTCAGAAAGAGCCCTTTTTGTTAAATGGTGTAATTCCGTTCAGTAGTTCCTGAGAAATTTTTAAAAAAGTGGTCGAAAAATGCATTTCCCATAGGAAACTTTAAACACGGCTACAGCTGGAACTGCTGAACGGAATTACACCAAATTTGGCAAAAAGGTAGTGCTTGCTTCAGAAAGCATCCTTTTTTTAAATGGTGTAAATCTGTTCAGCAGTTCCAGCTGTAGCCATGTCTAAATTTTCCTATGGGAAATGCATTTTTTGACCACTTGTTTTTTTAGATGTCATCAGTGATGTCACTAACCATGTAATGAATGATGTAATATGTGACGTCATCAGCAGTGCATTGCGGGGGCACGAGTTATATTTAGCTCAACTAACTATAACAGGGGAATTTCTATGGTTTTCTATGAGTGAAATGTCCAACTAACTATAACCCTGAAACCTATGGTTTTTTCAGTGAAAAAATAAATAAATAAATATATATATATATATATATATATATATATATATATATATATATATATATTACCTACTGGCGGTCGCCAGTAGGTAGTTATAGTTAGGACCCCTTTTCCATAGGAAATCCGCAACATTCTATTTTGAATAACTTTGGCGCCGGTCGATGAATCCTCGCGAATTTCTCAAAATAGGTGGGGCGCTACGCTACGCTCCTACCCTGAAAGTCTCGGGGGGATTCGTCAAGCGGGGGCTGAGATAAAAGGGGGGTCCCAAAACGCGTTTTTCCCATGCATTTTTCCATAGGACCTTTAGACAGAGCTACAGCCCGAACGGCTGAACAGAATTACTAGAAATTTGGCAGAGAGGTAGTCCCTATGTCAAGGAAGTGCCTTTTGTAGGTTTGGTGTAAATCTGTTCAGTAGATTCTGAGAAAATAGCCTTTAAATCAATATATATATCTGAGCCCGCTTACGGTACGCTTACCGTACGCTTACAGTACGCGTACGGTGGCGTGCGCGAGCGCGATTCTGATTGGCTCTTAGATCTTAGTAAACATTCGAATCGGCCGAAACCAGGAAGCGGCGTCCGCCATTTTGTCTCTCGCACTGAGTGTTATTTATCAAACATGATGCCCAAAAACATGTTACGGGGCTGTTTTGACAACTCCCTCCCACATAGTCATGTTGAGGGAGTCCCCAAACATCCCCCAAGAGCAAAAACGGTTTTATTTTTTTTTCGGCAATTTCGCCGACTACGCTTACCGTACGCTTACCGTAAGCGTACGGTAAAAAATAGAAATAAAAAAAACACTATCCACACTTACCCCACCCCCTGTGCTTTAGGTGGCCGTAGGCCACCAAATGTACAGGGCTTATTACATCAGTAAAAAAACTATATTTTGGCAACATGAAATTATAAAATCGAAATAAAAAAAACACTATCCACATTGACTCCACCCCCTGTGCTTTTGGTGGCCGAAGGCCACCAAATGTACAGGGCTTATTAAAGTTGATAAAAACCGTGCACGGAACGCACTGCGTTAAGTGGGCGCACACGCCTCAAATGGCGTAAAGTAACTTAGCATTTAAAAAACCGTACAAATTCACTGAAAAAACCATAGGTTTCACACACGTTATAGTTAGGATTAGCATTTAAAAAACCTTGCAAATTCACTGAAAAAACCATAGGTTTCACACATGTTATAGTTAGCGGAAATTTTACTGATAAAAAACCAATGAAATTGCCCCGTTATAGTTAGTGCTGGCAACTATAACTCACGCGACCGCAATCTTCTGCTGATGACATATGTGTCTTTTTAAAAAAAAATATTTGCAATATATGTATAGCTAAAAATGTATGGAAGAAGACATGGGCAAATAAGTGTCTAAATACAGTATTAGCATCAGCAGAGGATTGCGGTCGCGTGAGTTATAGTTGCCAGCACTAACTATAACGGGGCAATTTCATTGGTTTTTTATCAGTAAAATTTCCGCTAACTATAACATGTGTGAAACCTATGGTTTTTTCAGTGAATATATATATATATATATATCAGCAAACAAATCCCTCCTTTGCAGAAAGGACACTTGGAGCGCAATCACCAAAGTTTTCATCAGCATTTATTAATCCAAATCACAAAAAAGAGTTAATCCACAGTGTTAAACCAACGCTCAGCCGAGGAGTACTGCACCGCGGTAAAGAGCGCCGCTAACAGCAGCAAAAAACGAGCATTCCTGTTGAGATATATATATACATATATATATTTTACCTACTGGCGGTTGCCAGTAGGTAGTTATTGTTGGAACCTAGTTTCCATAGGAAAAGCATTTTTTGATTTGCTAATAACTTTGGCATCGTTTGACGAATCTTCACGAAATTCTCCCACAAAAAAAGTCTATCCAGGTCAGCTCCTATCCTGAAAGTGTGGGGGTGATTCGTCAAGCGGGGGCTGAGAAAAAAAGGGGGTCACAAAACACGTTTTCTGCTGGCCTGGTTCTCTGGCTCTAAAGCAGCTCTGCTGACCTGGTTCTCTCCCTCTAAAGCAGCTCTGCTGACCTGGTTTCTCTGGCTCTAGAGCAGCCCTGCTGACCTGGTTCTCTGGCTCTATAGCAGCTCTGCTGACCTAGTTCTTAGGCTCTAGAGCAGCTCTGCTGACCTGGTTCCCTGGCTCTACAACAGCTCTGCTGACCTGGTTCTCTGGCTCTAAAGCAGCTCTGCTGACCCAGTTCTATGGCTCTAAAGCAGTTCTGCTGACCTGTTCTCTGGCTCTAGAGCAGCTCTGCTGACCTGGTTCTCTCCCTCTAAAGCAGCTCTGCTGACCTGGTTCTCTCGCTCTAAAGCAGCTCTACTGACCTGGTAACTCTGGCTTTACAGCAGATCTGCTGACCTGGTTCTCTCCCTCTAAAGCACCTCTGCTGACCTGGTCCTCTGGCTCTAAATCAGCTCTGCTGACCCAGTTCTATGGTTCTAAAGCAGTTCTGCTGATCTGGTTCTCTGGCTCTAGAGCAGCTCTGCTGACCTGGTCCTTTGGCTCTAAAGCAGCTCTACTGACCTGGTTTCCCTGGCTCTACAGCAGCTCTGCTGACCTGGTTCTCGGCCTCTAGAGCAGCTCTGCTGACCTGGGTCTGGCTCCAGAGCAGCTCTGCTGACCTGGGTCTCTGGTTCTAGAGCAGCTCTGCTGACCTGCTTCTTAGGCTCTAGAGCAGCTCTGCTGACCTGGTTCTCTGGCTCTACAACGGCTCTGCTGACCTGGTTTCTCTGGCTCTACAGCACCTCCGCTGACCTGGTTCTCTGCACTCACGATGCAGGCACCCGACTTCGCGAAAATATATTTAAAAATAATATAAGTTTATTATAAGTACAAATATGTTATTTTTATGACTATCTTAGATAAACTCTTGCCCTAATATGTATATTAAAGACACATACATATCATTTTGGAACATATTTTTTTTTTACGGGAGTCACACACCCAGCGCGCCCCAGCACATGTATGACGTCACGCGGGACCGGCCACCGCGTAAGCATCTCGTACCATAATGCGCATGTGTCACGAATGCGCGGGAGCAGGAGTCGCGGACTGGTCGCACTTGTGTCATTTGAGATGTCATCAGTGATTTCATCAGTGATGTCACTGACCATGTCATGAATGATGCAATATGTGACATCATCGGCAGTGCATTGAGGGCGCGCGAGTTATAGTTAGCAGAACTAACTATAACAGAGGAATTTCTATGGTTTTGTACGAGTGAAATGGCCAGCTAACTATAACACCCCTGAAACCTATGGTTTTTTCAGTGAATTTCTAAGGTTTTTTAAATGCTAATTTCTAACTATAACGTCTCTAAAACCTATGGTTTTTTCAGTGTATTTCAAAGCTTTTTTAAATGCTAATTTCTAACTATAATGTCTCTGAAACCTATGTTTTTTTCAGTTAATATATATATATATATATATATATATTATCTACTAGCGGTCGCCAGTAGATAGTTATAGTTAGGATCGTGTTTCCATAGGAAATCCGCAACATTCTATTTGGAATAACTTTGGCGCCGATTGACGAATCCTGGCGAAAATTTCAAAATAGGTGGGGCGCTCCGCTCCGCTAATTCCCTTAAAGTCTCGGGGGGATTCGTCAAGCGGGGGCTGAGAAAAAGGGGGGGTCCCAAAACGCGTTTTCCCCTTGCATTTTTCCATTGGACCTTTAGTCCAAGCTACAGCCCCGAACGGCTGAACAGAATTACTTGAAATTTGGCAGAGAGGTAGTCCTCAGGTCAGGGATGTGCCTTTTGTAGGTTTGGTGTAAATGTGTTGAGTATTTGCTGAGAAAATAGCATTTAAATCAAGATATATATCTATAAGCGCGCTCCGAGCGCGTACAGTAAGCTTACCGTACGCGTACGGTGCCGTGCACGAGCTTAATTCTGATTGGTGGTTACATGACTGTAAACGTTCGAATCGGTCGAAATCAGGAAGTGTCGGCCACCATTTTGTGTGTCTCACACTGATAAACAAAGGTGGAGAACATGAAAAGGGGGCAACGAAGAGAGTTGCAGACCCCCTAGCATTTGTCAGGGGGTCCAACAAGGTCACAAAAGTATGAAAAATACATTAAAAATGTTTTGTTTTTTTTATCGCGGGGTGCGCGTACGGTAAGCTTACCGTACGCGTACGGCAAAAAAAACGAAAAAAAAATAGAAGAAAAAATGAAATTTAAGTGTTTAGATATTAGGGGGCTCTAAAAAGAGCCGTTGTGTTAATGAAGTGTTTTTTGTGGTACTTACAAGTAAGTACCGATGCAGAGTCTACAGTTCAAGAGGAAGACTCTGTTGCCTTCATCAGTGAAGTGTACACCGTCTCCTCTATAAATGCCTTGCATGTTGTAATGCAAGTTGTTGTGGTATATAGAACCCATACCATAGTCTCTGAGGAAAGCAGAAATAGATTTGTTGACGTGCTTTCTTGCTTTGTCAATCTGCGGACAAAATTGGTTGGACCAGTTCCACTTTTGCCTTTGGCATATGTTAGAATATACAAAGGCAGATTGAGGAAAAAGCGACATCAATTGCACAAAGGTGTCCTTAATAAGCATTTCCAGACCTACCCCAGTTAAAGTGCCTAGGTCATTTCCACCACAGTGCACAATAATAAGGTTAGGCTGTGGGAGATGTCGAAAGGTTTTCACCAAAGGCATTAATTGGTGCCACTTTAACCCTCTCTGACCAATCCATTTAATGTCTACATTTGGCAAAGCAAGGTCTTTCACAATACCTCTTTTTTCTGCATACTTTTCACTCCAGAAGACATAGCTGTGATCTACAATCCACACTGTGAACATCTTTCAAGGAGATGTGGATGCACTCAGAAGGTGTCTTTCAGTAGAATGGCAATATGAAATGAAAGACAGTTGAAAAATGGAGGCATACATACTTTTGTTTAATAAAAAGAACTCATTGGCTGATTCAAAACATTTTACAGTTAAAACTAGGGTGTATGTTTCCATTTTTAAAAGCATTTTTACTATTGGTTCAGAAAAATGTGTACCCACAGAACATTACTTTGGATTTGCTGTTAGGTTTGAAAAGTCAAGCAATCTTGCTCTTTGGATTTGAAACATTGTGTGCTGAACTTCTGACCTCTGTCCTCACAGCAGTGTTCCATGAGCTGTTGCTATGGTAGCAGGCAGAAGTCAAGTTGGGGGAAGGGTTCATTTGGAAAAGGGTTGAAGTTTTCAACCAATAGAAATGTGTGATTTCATTTGAAAAAATGTGGGAAGCACTGAGATTTGTAATTAACATGTATATGTGTGAAAAAAGAGAGGGAAACATTGCCATTTACTGGTTCTGCAGAGAGGAGAGAGGTGTAGAGCTCTGATATTCTGACTCTGATAGTCTGCTGTTTGAGTGCCACATTTCTTTCTCAACTAACTAATTTTAAAGGTGAGATATGAGTTTGAGAGAGGATGTATGTGGTGATTTTTGATATAAATATTAGAATTGAGATTCTTCTTTAAAAGTTATGTTTTACATTTTGAGGTTTGGGAGATATTTAACTGTCTTGAACTAGTAAAATATTCTGGAGTGTGTTTTCACCATAAGTTAAGGTGTACTGGTATCACTGAGAAATACTGTTTTGTGCCTAGAATCAAACCATGAGTGTGTGTGCAGACAGGAATTGTTGTCAGAGATTTTAATAGTGTTGGTCCGGTTCTGTAAGAATGGCATTTGTAGGAAATTTCGTTTTCTGCGTAGAATCACAATATGAGTCTGTGAGCACACAGGAATTGTTGTCAGAGATGTATTTCGTGTCACTCTGGTTCTTTTAGAATTGCATTGGTAGGAAAGGGGAGGTTTTGGATGTTGTCAGAGATATTATTTCTGTTGGCCTGGTTCTGTAAGAATGGCATTTGTAGGAAAGGGGCAGCTTTTTGTAAATATGATGGTTTCCATTCAGCATAAATCAGTAACACACAAATGGGAGGCAAATGCTAACACATTTGAAATAGATATAGTAGACTTTGCTACTAAACATGGAATGGGTGAGATTGGTCCTACATATACAAAACTCCAATTAAACCTTGCCACACATGTACTTTTACATACATTACTACAATGTTTATGCTGTTATGGAGGCATGCATGCATATGTCTCTTGCAACTGAAAATACACAGTCTGCAGAAGCAGACTCTTCGCACACACCCAGCTGTTTATCCTGTAGAATCATGCTTAGTATTCACAAGTGAGTGGTGTTTCAGGTAGCAGTGAGTAACGCTAATACATTCAACATCACTAAGGCTGATTTCTTTTGCTGGAGTGTAGTCAGTCACCAAGGTTACACAGGTTCATGGTCTCAAAAAGCTGTTTGCACATGTGCTGTTTTCTGTTTCTGAAAACTGTAATGAAAATGTATCAGACTGTTAGAGTACTTATCACTTGCAGAAAAAAACAGTAGTAAGTGTGCTTTGAAATTGGCAAGCAAATTTCGTTTTCTGCGTAGAATCACACTATGAGTCTGTTTGCACACAGAAATTTTTGTCTGAGATGTATTTAGTGTCACTCTGGTTCTTTTTGGATGTATCCATGCATATGTCTCTTGCAACTGAAAATACACAGTCTGCAGAAGCAGACTCTTAGCACACACCCAGCTGTTTATCCTGTAGAATCATGCTTAGTATTCACAAGTGAGTGGTGTTTCACGTAGCAGTGACTAATGCTAAAACATTCAACATCACTAAGGCTGATTTCTTTTGGTGGAGTGTAGTCAGTCACTAAGGTTACACATCTTCATGGTCGCAAATAGCTGTTTGCACATGTGCTGTTTTCTGTATCTGAAAACTGTAATGAAAATGTATCAGACTGTTAGAGTACTTAATACTTGCAGAAAAAAACAGTAGTAAGTGTGCTTTCAAATTGGCAAGCAAATTTAGTTTTCTGCCTAGATTCACACCATGAGTCTGTGAGCACACAGGAATTGTTGTCAGAGATGTATTTCGTGTCACTCTGGTTCTTTTAGAATTGCATTCGTAGGAAAGGGGAAGCTTGTTTTCTGGAAATGTGATGGTTAGCATTCAGCCCAAAACAGTATCTCAAATGAGAGGCAAATGCTAACATATTTGAAATCAACATGGTAGATTTTTCTTCCACTCGTGCAATGGGTCATGTAGTTGCTACATGCTAAAAACTCATATTATCCCTTACCACACATGTAGTCTTACATACATGTTTACAGTGTTTATGCAGTTATGTAAGGGTCCATTCAAGTCTCTCTTGCACCTGACAGTAGACAGTCTCCAGAACCACACTCTTAGCAGAGAGCTAGCTGTTTTTCCTGTACACACATGCTTACTAATCAGCACTGTGTGCTGTTTTAGGTAGGAGTGAGTAACGCTAATGCATTGAACATCACCAAGGCTCATTACGTTTGCTGGAGTGTAGTCAGTCAGCCAGGTTACACATGTACATGGTCTGAAAAAGCTGTTTGGACTTGTGCTCTTTTCTGCCTCTCTAAACTATAAGGAAAATGTGTCAGACTGTTAGAGTAATTATCAGTTGGAAAAAAAACATTAGTAAGTGTGCTTTTGAATTGCAAATCAAATATCGTGTTCTGCCTAAAATCACAGCAAGAGTCTGTGTGGACACAGGAATTGTTCTTAGAGATGTAATTCGTGTTGGTTTTATTGTGTTTTTCTCTTGTAGGAAAGGGGTAGATAGTATTATAAGATTTGAAAAGCTCATAAAAAATATAGTAATATATTTAAATTACAAAAAGGTATTTTTTTTTTAGTTTCTTTCAGGTATTGCTGCAGAGTAGTGAAGGAAATATAAGATGCCTATAAAATCAAGAAAACGAAAAGAACAGAAAAAACATGTATATTTGAAGACAAGTGGAGGACCCAAGTTAGTTGAAGATGCTCATGTTGGAAAAAAGAAAAAGTCTTCTGGTAAGCAGACAAAGGAATTCTTTAAAAATATATTTAAAAAAAGGAAACATTTTAAGAATGTCCCCATTGGAAAAACTGTTTCAAGTAGAAAACAACAGGACAAAAGTGAGAGTTTACTAAATGCTAATGTACAAGCAGAAACAATAAAGATTGATTTGAAAAGAAAAACAGCATTTAAAGAGATCCGTAGGAAAATGTTTCAGAGAAGAGTGATGTCCAATTTGCTAAAGGATGTGAAATAATATAAGAAAAAAGCAAAATTTTACAAGAGAAAAAAAGATATTGAAGCCATTGTAGCTAAGGCATTAGAATTAAAAAGAAAACTATTCATTTTAATTTTGAACAGGATGCGTACATTAGAAAAAATAGTCAATGTAATGAAGTCACAAAGCAAAACGAAAAGAGTAGTGAAAAGAAATAACTTTTGTAAACTTTTGTAAAGTGTTTTTGGGAGAATGGATGCATAGTTCAAGTACTGAACCATTTTTTAATGAAGAGAGTTATCTTCAAAGTAATAGCTTGCTGCATGCAGTTGACACCACTGGACGAGCTTATGAAGTGAAAGATGGTTGTATAATGGAAAAGGAAAAAATGGTTCCAAGAAATGAGGAAGAAGTGATTGCGGATGAGGTTATGGGGAGACGTCCTAAAGCCCCAGTGTATACTTGGAATTGTAGTAGTATTTGTACTTTGCGACAGGAATCTATTGATAAATTACGTGAGTTTTTAAGAGAATATAGTAAAAAGAGTGTTAAACAGAAGATTAAGGTGCTTCAAGGACTAGATCCATGCAGAGTGAGAGAGCATACTGGTTTGCAAGGACACTCTCTGGCTTGTCTATCTAGGAAAGTTTGTCAAAGTGTTTTTCACCATTTTAGGATGCTGGCAGTTCATCATACTGAAATTAGAAAATTTGTGAGAAGATTGTATTTTGCTAAAAGTCCAGCACTAAAGTTAAATGAGTTGAATAGGGCTCTGTTCCGTGGAACTGTATCAGATGTTGAGAAGGTTACTGATGAAATTCAGTTAAGTTATTTTTTTGGTCCGGAACAAGAAAGTGCAGGGAATGACACAGTTATTGAGGAAAATGTTGAAGAGAATGTAGAACCCTCCGTAAATAAGAAATTTGAAGAACAAATATCAAAATTTGCTATCATCTCTAATGAAAGACCAAATATTACTTGTATTTGTTGCCGGAGAAGCCATTATAAAATCCAAACTAGGAATGTTGATTTCTACAAAAAAAGTGAAGAAGAAGATAATTATAAGTGGAAGGATTTTGCAACATATATATTTCTTGAAAATTGTTTTGATTTGGGTGAAGATCATCGTATTTGTAAATACTGTTACAACAAGTTAGAAGAAAATAAAATGCCAGCTCGAGCTGTACATAATAATTTAGAATTGGTTGAAATTCCTGCAGAACTTTCTGATTTAAATACGTGTGAGTCTATACTCATTCAATGTGTTCATCCGTTCCAGACTATAGTACGTAGGGAGCCCAAAACTGGTAAATTACCTCCTTCAGATTTACAGAGAGGTTTAAAAGGAAGAGTTGTCTATTTGCCGTTGGATTTGAAAAAAAATATGGAAACTATTGATACAGATACTTTGGAAACTGAACCATTAGTTATTCTGGTTAATGGTGTACCTACAAAGAGTAAGAAAATTTGGCAGGAGCTGGTAGATGTACGGAAAGTACAAAGAGAAAATTTATATTTGAAAAGGAATAATAAATGGTATGAATCAATTTATATAGATGAAGATGATGAAGATTTACTAGGAGACACAGACACACCAACTGGGCAAATTGAAAAAGTGGACAAGTCAAAAGAAGAAGAAATGTATGAACATTTCAGCATACATCCTCTTCATTCAAAAGAAGTTATGGCAAACACTATTGATCTATTTCAGATGAAAAAAGCCAAAGGAACTCCTGTAAGTGTATGGGAGGAGAGTTTGGAAGATCGTTGTTTTCCCCAGCTGTTTCCTACAGGAGAAGGTGGACGATATGATGAACATCCAGTCCAGATTCCTGCTTCTGAGTATCGGACGACAAGATTATATGCAGAAGATCCCAGATTTCCTCAAAGTATTCCTTATTTGTTCCATCTGTTATTTGAAAGTGACTTGTCAGCACTATCTTATGCAGTAAATCACATTTTAAAAAGTGGAGTACATCTACATAATGTGTCTGCTAAGGATTTTATGAACAAAGTGCAGCAGCGAGATGATCATTTGGAATCACAATTGATCAATCTGATGGCTTGTCAGCGTGGGACAAATGAATATTGGTACCGACGCCATGGAGAATTGAAATGCATGTTACGGAATTTAGGAACTCCTACATGGTTCCTTACCCTAAGCTGTGCAGAGTACGCTTGGGATGATCTTTTGGATTTTCTTCGAGAGGCAAATTCAAACATTAAAAACATCGAATACAAGACAGCAGGAGAACTGTGCTCATTGGATCCGGTTAATGTTTGCAGATATTTCAATCATAGATTTGAGGCTATGATGTCCTTCATCCACAATAAAAAAAATCCACCTCTTGGAGAAGTTGTGGATTTCTTTTGGAGAAAAGAGTACCAAGCAAGAGGTGCTCTTCATATTCATATGCTGTTGTGGATCAAGGATGCTCCAAAATTTGGAACAGATGCTGATGAAGCAGTTTTATCTTTCATTGAAGAATATGCAACATGTGCTATACCTAAAAGCACAGAAGAAAAAAACTTAAAAGAGCAAGTTTTACGTTTCCAAAGTCATCGGTGTGGAAAATACTGTCGACGGAAGTACAAGAGCAAAGATAAATTCTACACAAAATGTCGATTTGGATTTCCCAGACCTGTTCTTTCAAAAGGAAGAGTAAACAGTTTTATGTCAGCTGTGCGACATACTATTACAAAAAAAATCTCCAAAAAATACCTACAACCTAAGAAGAAAAGGAGTCAAAATATCTAAATGACTACAACCCAGTCATTTTATCCATGTGGAATGCTAACATGGATATTCAGTATGTGGCAGACAATTCTATTGCTGTTGCTCGGTATGTCACATCGTACATTACTAAATCTGAGAAAACGGAATTGAAGGAAATGTGGGAAGAGATTTCTCACGAGAAAACTGTCAGTAAAAAGCTATACAGTTTCAGTTTAAAGATGTTATCGCATCGAGAAATTGGATCCTACGAATGCTCAGATAGGTTATCATCTGCAAGTCTGTACTCGAAATCCAGACGAATAATTTGGGTAAGTTTAGGCCTTGCAGCAATGCGAAATCGGGTACTGAAATCTGTTGCAGAAATTGAATATTTGGCCGAGAACAACCCGGAAAGTACAGATATTTTGAAAACAAACATGTTGCACACGTATTACCCAAAAAGAAGTTGTCATCTTGAGAACATGTGTCTCTATGAAGTTCTGCAAAACTACATTTTTTCACGGAAAGCCACAGAAGACATCAAAAATGGAAAATATAAAGTCATTGGTGAGGAAGGCTGTTTGGTGAAGCAAACAAAAGGAAGTTTGATTAATCACAGGAAGCTGAGTTGCGACACTACTGACAAAAAGGAATTTTACTACTTGCCACTTTTACAGCTGTTTAAACCATGGCGTACAGAGGACGAACTACTTGGAGAATTTCAAAGCTATGAGGATTCATTCAATGCATGTAAAGATACGATTGAATGAAGTACTTTCATAAATTATGTGCAAATGTTAAATGAAGAAATTGAACAGGAAGCAACAATTGCAGCTGAAGTCGCTAGAGACAGTTCTCACGACAGCCAAAGTTCTGAAACGCTCAGTCAAGATCCCCTAGGACAACCAATCGTAGAAAATGAAGCTGCAATAGCCATGAATGAAGTTGAAACAGCTATGAATCAAGCTCAAGAAGATTTAATAGACTTACCAAATTTGGAACAACAACTGAATGAAGAACAACAACAAATTTATGAAGAAGTTAGAAAAAAAAATGATCACGGATTACTACATGAAAATAAAGAGTGCACATGCACATCATTTGAACCAATCAGGATGTATGTGAGTGGACAAGCTGGAACTGGAAAAAGTTTCTTAATTAAAGTCATCAGAAGCTACCTACAGCAAAAAACAGATTCAACTTTGTCTTGTGTTGTTACTGCTCCAACTGGGTTAGCAGCATATAATATAAAAGGAATTACCTTACATCGCTTGCTAATGTTACCAGTGGAACATGAGAACAAAATAGAATATCACAAGCTTACAGGAGAAGCATGCTTCGAAGTTTCAAGAGTGTTGAAGAAGATGCAAGTTCTCATTATTGATGAGGTAAGCATGGTATCAAACTTAATGCTTGCCTTTGTGCATTTAAGAATGCAGCAAATTCTAAAGAGAGACTATGACGTTTTATTTGGAGGAAAACATGTTATAGTTTTTGGGGATCTTCTACAGCTTACTCCAGTTAAAGGACAACCAGTGTTTAATACTGTGACACATGAAGACACGAAGAAGTCATTAGGAAGCATTGGTAATACGAATATTTGGTCGTTCTTTGAGTACAAAGAACTTACTACCAATATGAGGCAAGCAAACGATGAAGATTATGCTAGTATTCTGAAAGATATAAGAATTGGACTACTCACAGAAGTTGGCAGAAAAGCATTACAGATTTGGTTGCTACATAATTTATTTTCAAAGGAAGAAATAGTTGCAGAGAAAATATACAAGAACATTGCAGAAAATAATACTGTAATCTGCTTAATGCCAACACTACGTGAATGCTCGATATTCAATGAGGAACTTTTGAAATTGGAAAAGGAAGAGATTAAGAAAATGGAAGCAGTTGATAAAATTCAGAATGAAGGAATTACTATTACATTAACAGGCAAACTGAAAAATAAATTGGATTCTCTAGAGAAGAACATTTCGAAAACAGCTGGATTAGAAAAAAATCTCTATCTTTGCATGAACTGTCGAGTATTTTTAAGGAGAAATTTAGATGTTGAAAAAGGTTTAGTGAATGGAGCTATGGGAAAAGTTGTGGGTTTTGTGAAATACCAGAAAAAAGATGGAATTGAATTTTTAAAAATAAAATTTGATCAGATTGCAGAGGTTAAAGAGATTAGTCGTTGTTCAGTCCGTTTTTTGCTTGTAAAAGACTTATATGTACGTAGGAAGCAGTTTCCATTTTCTCTAGCATATGCTGTAACTATTCACAAGTCTCAAGGATTAACTGTAGATAGTGCTTTTGTAAACATTGGGTCTACTGTGTTCAAAGAAGGTATGGCATATGTTGCTTTGTCACGAGTGAAAACATTATCTGGTTTATTCATGATAGAGTTTGATGACTCAAAAGTTAGTGCAGATGCAAATTGTGTAAAGGAGTATAATAGATTAAGAAGAACCTATGCTCCTCATTTAGGTCAGTATCCTGTGTTGGAAAAACGTGTTGTTTCTCGGAAAAGGAGATTTGAGAATATCTGTAATGAGGATGTACAGAAGAGAAAACAAAAAGAGACTCATGTGATTGCAAGCAAAAAGAAAAAGGTTAATGTTGAAGAGGTTGTTGGTTGTCATTTTGAAAATAGCTCTGGTGTCAACTGCTATGCTAATGTAGTGCTAAATGTTGTATTTTATCTTGAACGTTTGCAAGAGCAAATAATAGTAAATCAGGATAAAAGATTCTGTTCTGTGCTAAGTCTCCTTTATGAGAAGCTGAGTACCGATAAAACAAAAATAGAAAGTGCTACTGAAATTAGAAATCTTTTAGATGTATGTTCAGGACGTACACAGTTTACTCAAAATGTCCAGCAAGATGCACAGGAATTCTTGATGTATGTCCTTATGGTACTGGAAGATGAAGGCATAGATATTGAGAATATGTTCGGTCTCTCTTATAAATGGGAACATAGTTGTGAAAACTGTTTCTACACATGCAGCTCTAATGTTGATTCAGAAAGGTTTATCTATTTAACATTGCCAGAAAGTAAAACAGTGAGTTTTAGTAAATTAGTTAAAGATGCCAATCATAGCATGGAATGCTGTGAATGTAAAGCTGACATGTTTTCAACGTTATTTTTAAAGAAATATGGACAGTATGTAATTTTAATGATGCAAAGTTGTAGAGCTGATGGTTCCAAATTGGACACTTTAATAAAGAAGTTTATAGGACAGCAATTATCAATTTCAGGAAAAACTTTTGTTACAGTTGCAATAATTTTCCATGATGGACCTACTGTAACTTCTGGTCATTACACAGTTTATCTTAAATGTGAAAAAGGCTGGACACTGTGTAATGATTCTCAATTGGTTTTTAAGCAACGTTTGCCTTTTGATTTAGCAAATTCCTATTTAATTTTTCTGAAACCAAAATTTTAGAAAAAATTTGCAACATCTGTACAAATCATTTTGGCAATTTTATTGGATTACCATTGGAAATTTCATCAAAAAAGATTTTAAAAATTACCATTTGGCCTAAAGGAAAGGTAACAATTTGTATTGTGGACTTCTTTGACAGATATTATTTTGGTGATTATGCTTATGCAACAAAAATTTTAAGACGATATTTAGTGGAAATAGTTATTGTTCTTAGATGATATTTTTTTAAAATATGTTACATTTCTATAAAGGTATGTTTCAGTGAGAAGAGATTCTGGACTTTTTTTAAACAATCTTTCAGATTGTTATTTTTTTTTGCCCGCTGTTAAGTGATGAATGCAATTGCTTTCACGATTTACAGTGAAATGCAATATATTCTGAAAACAGCAAAAAAGGGCAAAAAATTGTTTTTAAGTATGAAAATATGTGTACTGTATTCTAAAATGTATTATTAAATATTAATACTTTTTTCTTTTTTTTCAGATTGAGAAAATAAATTTACGAAAAAATAAACCTTTTTTCTAGCAATTTAAATGAAGCATTTATTATTAAATACTTTATTTTGTTGGTCAGGTAAGTGTGAAATTTCTGTATTTCTCACACATTTAGTTTCATGCTCCTTTTTTTTCACTTCTCCTCTCTCTGCTTTTCTCATTTCCGTTGTACTCCCTCAAGGACCTTGTAGGGTAAAAAAAAAAAATCTTTAAAAAAAAAAAAATACGCGTACAGTAAAAAAAAAATTTTTTTTTAACTTAATTAAAACATTTTTTAAAAAAGTTGTGAGGTAAGGTTGGCTCTTAAAAGAGCCGTTGTGTTAATACAGGGACAGAGGAAAGAAAGAATGAGAATATTAACAAGGACCACAGATGTGCTGGTCTATCTTATTGTTTATTAAGGAAACACTGGTCTCCCCATGAACAATTAGACCATAACATCTGGTGCACCTCATTTGTACCCTCCCAAATCGAGGGTTCGTTTCCACAGAAGCAGAAGAGGGTGATGCTCCCACCGCAGAGGAAGTGCTCGGCTGAGCTGCCGAAGATGTACTCGGCTGAGCATCTGCAGGTGTGCTAGGATGACTTTCTGAAGGGCTTGCTTCAGAATGTCGATCATAAGTCCTTGGATGAACATCCCTAAGGTGTCTCAACATAGTGTGATTACCAAAGGAATACTTCTTCCTAGGGTTACCTCTAGATAACACACGCTCACAAAGTGAGCAGGTAACTAAAGGAGCATTTACCTTTTTCTGCCCCTCAGGAAATGTAAAATATTCCCAAATAAAAGAACTCTTTTGTTTCCTCCTTCTCTGTCTGATGATGGTGCTGTCCTGCTCACTCTCAGAAGAGGTCTGCTGCTCTGCCATTGTATCCCAAAGACAATTCAGCCCCTTCTCCTAAGAAATCACAAGCAGTAATGAGGGGAATGGGTGTGGTGTAGGAAGATTCTGGAACTGAAAGTACTTTAAACCAATCAAAAGTGTTGTTTCTTGATCACATGACCAACCGTACGCGCACGTTAAGCTTACCGAGCGCGTACGGTAAAAGTACGCATGCGCGTATGAAAGACACGCGCACGCGCGCATGCGCATTACAGGCACGCTCGTACACTTCCGCGTAACGTGCGCGCACGCGTCCGCTTGTGAAGCATGCGCTTACACGTCGCGTAGGAAGTACGGACGCGTACGCAAATTGCGTAAGTATGCGCAAACGGAGTAGAAATATTACGTACGCTCACCGTACATAACGCGAAGCGTGCGCTTACGTTAAGCTTACCGTACGCGCACGGTAAAAAAAAGTAAAAAAAAAGGTTTGTTGAAGATATTAACTATGTTATACAGCTATATCTAACCATTTATTTAAAAAAGGTGAATCTTTACAAATTGAAGAATGAATTTAAACCATGAATATATACATAGATAGAATGGTGTATAAAGGAAAACTAAAAAGAAAAAAAAGATGTAAAAAAACAATGAAATTCAATGAAAAAAACAAAGGTTTCACACACATTATAGTTATAAATTAGAATTCAAAAAACCATGCAAAAACACAAAAATAATATAGGTTTCACACGCGTTATATTTAGAAATTAGCTTTTAAAAAACCTTGCAAATTCACTGAAAAAACCATAGGTTTCACACACGTTATAGTTAGGAATTAGCATTTAAAAAACCTTGCAAATTCAATGAAAAAACCATAGGTTTCACAAATGTTATAGTTAGCTGGACATTTTCCTCGTAAAAAACCATTGAAATTCCCCCGTTATAGTTAGATCAGCTAACTATAACTCGCGCGCCCGCAATCCACTGCTGATGACGTCACATATTACATCACTCATCACATGGTCAGTGACATCACTCATGACATCACTGATGACATCTAAAATGACATCACTGATGACATCACTGATGAGTTCATCCATGTAATAAATTAACACATCTTCTCTCACCCTAATATAACCTTTGATATACCGACTCAAAATGTATGAGTTCCATTCTCAAACCCATACATACTGTAATAACAATAACTGTATATCCACTTATTATCTTTTAGGTCTTCATACACCTCCACACACTCAGCAGTAAAGTCACTCATACTTACAGTCATTCAATAAAAAAATATCATAGTAATTTATACACCTATATAGACACTCATACACTACCAATGATCCATAAAGGTACTCTCACACATACTCAGTCATGCAAATAATTACACTCCCATTTACTCACCTATGCGGTTATACACACTGAAGTTCAGTTACTCATAAAAATAGTATCACATTCTTATGCTCTATTAGAATCATTGATACAAGCACACACTCATCCATACAGTCACTCTCACAATCACACACTCTCACATCTACCCACTTATATACTCTTATACGCATATATACTGCCTTTCACATATGTAGTTAGTCACAAATGTACCACTGAGATATACATTCAATCCCTAACAAACCCATACACACACACACACCCAACAATACAGTCCATCACAGTTGCACTCTTAAAACCATGCACCCATAGAATCACCCACTCACACATCTATGCACAGAGTCACACACAGCCTACCCACTCTAACACTCAGGCACCCATACAGATACTCAGACAACCAATCGATAACCCATATAAACACTCATATAGCTATTCACAAAACCATGCAGCCACCTATACACCAACAGACAGAAAGATACAGACATTCTCACAGATTATTCACTAGTCTGCAGTAAGATACATTTAATGGCTCACTTATAGAGTCAGTAACGCACCAAAGAAACTCATCCATTTACACACTTGTACACCCACTCATTCTTCAACAGGCCTTTCCCTATATATATTAAACATATTAAAATTGTTAGGAAACAGATACTCAATGGATGATGACATCAGTGATGTCATCAGTGATGTCATTTTAGATGTCATCAGTGATGTCATGAGTGATGTCACTGACCATGTCATGAGTGATGTAATATGTGACGTTATCAGCAGTGGATTGCGGGCGCGCGAGTTATAGTTAGCTGAACTAACTATAAAGGGGGAATTTCAATGGTTTTTTACGAGGGAAATGTCCAGCTAACTATAACATTTGTGAAACCTATGGTTTTTTCATTGAATTTGCAAGGTTTTTTAAATGCTAATTCCTAACTATAACGTGTGTTAAACCTATGGTTTTTTCAGTGAATATATATTACCTACTGGCGATAGCCAGTAGGTAGTTATAGTTAGGACCACGTTTCCATAGGAAAACCTCAACATTCTATTTTGAATAACTTTGGCGCCGGTCGACGAATCCTCGCGAATTTCTCAAAATAGGTGGGGCGCTACGCTCCGCTCCTACCCTGAAAGTCTCGGGGGGATTCGTCAAGCGGGGGCTGAGATAAAAGGGGGGTCCCAAAACGCGTTTTTCCCATGCATTTTTCCATAGGACCTTTAGAACGAGCTACAGCCCGAATGGCTGAACAGAATTACTCAAAATTTGGCAGAGAGGTAGTCCCTAGGTCAAGGAAGTGCCTTTTGTAGGTTTGGTGTAAATCTGTTCAGTAGATTCTGAGAAAATAGCCTTTAAATCAATATATATATCTGAGCCAGCTTACGGTACGCTTACCGTACGCTTACGGTAAGCGTACGGTGGCGTGCGCGAGCGCGATTCTGATTGGCTCTTAGATCTTAGTAAACATTCGAATCGGCCGAAACCAGGAAGCGGCGGCCGCCATTTTGTCTCTCGCACTGAGAGAGATTTTTAAAATCGGAAGCCCAAAAACATGTAAAGGGGCTGTTTTGACAACTCCCTCCCACATAGTCATGTGGAGGGAGTCCCCAAACATCCCCCAAGTGCAAAAACGGTTTTATTTTTTTTTCGGCAATTTCGCGGGGTACGCTTACCGTACGCTTACGGTAAGCGTACGGTAAAAAAATAAAAATAAAAAAAACACTATCCACACTTACCCCACCCCCTGTGCTTTTGGTGGCCGAAGGCCACCAAATGTGCTGGGCTTATTACAATGGAAAAAAACACTATCCACACTTACCCCACCCCCTGTGCTTTTGGTGGCCGTAGGCCACCAAATGTACAGGGCTTATTATAAGGGAAAAAAACTTAGCATTTAAAAAACCGTACTAATTCACTGAAAAAACCATAGGTTTCACACACGTTATAGTTAGGAATTAGCATTTAAAAAACCTTGCAAATTCACTGAAAAAACCATAGGTTTCACACATGTTATAGTTAGTGGAAATTTTACTGATAAAAAACCAATGAAGTTGCCCCGTTATAGTTAGCGCAGGCAACTATAACTCACGCGACCGCAATCCTCTGCTGATGACATATGTGTCTTTATGAAAAAAAAATATTTGTAATATATGTATAGCTAAAAATGTATGGAAGAAGACATGGGCAAATAAGTGTCTAAATACAGTATTAGCATCAGCAGAGGATTGTGGTCGCGTGAGTTATAGTTGCCTGCGCTAACTATAACGGGGCAATTTCATTGGTTTTTTATCAGTAAAATTTCCACTAACTATAACATGTGTGAAACCTATGGTTTTTTCAGTGAATATATATATATATATATTCACTGAAAAAACCATAGGTTTCAGGGGTGTTATAGTTAGCTGGACTTTTCACTTGTACAAAACCATTGAAATTCCCCCGTTATAGTTAGTTCAGCTAACTATAACTCGCGCGCCCGCAATGCACTGCTGATGACGTCACATATTACATCACTCATGACATGGTCAGTGACATCACTCATGACATCACTGATGACATCTCAAATGACATCACTGATGACATCACTGATGACATCATCCAGTGAATGTCTGTTTTTCTGAAAATTAAATATGTTTTATATATGTATATCTCAAGGTCGATGGAAGAATAAATGGGTATATAAGTGTCTAAATGGATGATCTGTTTTTGAAAAATTGATTGTGTAACTGACTGATTAAGTGTATCATAGTGAATACATGGCTTAGTGAGTAATGTTTAAATATGTAAATATCTGTATCAGTCTCTCACTTTGTGTATAAGTGGCTGCATGGGTTGGTGAGTAGCTACATGGGTGTCTATATAGGTTATTAGTTGGTTTTTTGAGTATCAGTCTGAGTGTCTGCATGGTTCGGTGGGGGGTATTATGTAGTGCATAGGTGCATGAATGAGTGACTCACTGTTTGTATATGTTGAAGACAGCATGTGTGCAGGACTGTATGGGTGGATGAGTGTGTGTATGGGTGTGTTAGTGAGTGAATGACTGTCTCAATAGTGTCTTTATGAGTAACTACATATGTTTTAAACTAGTATATGTGACTATTGGTGTATTTAAGTGAGTATATGTGAGAGTGAGAGATTGAAAGAGTTCCTGTATGAATAAGTATGTGTTTCTATAAGTGATTGTTTAAAAAACTAAGTATGTGTAAGTTTCCGTAGAAGTAAGTGTGGTGGTGTGTGTATAACTGTATTTGCAAGTAAATGTATGTTTGATTCTTTATTAGCATGAGTGACTATGTGTGTGAGTAACTCTATGGATGAGTGGCATTGTGTAACAGGATGTATAGGTGTATGAGTACATATGATGAGTGAGTACATGTATGAGTGACTGCATAGGACTGTTGGTGAATGAGTGGATGTGTATGTGGATCTTAGAATTACTGAAGAGGTTGTTGTAACTGGTATTGGTATGTCCATTGTTTTGAAAATTTTAGTCTCTATTTTTGAATGTGTGTATCAAAGGTTATATTAGGGTGAGAGGAGGTCTGCCACTCTATCACAAGGATGATGTCATCAGTGATGTAATTTGAGATGTCATCAGTGATGTCATGAGTGATGTCACTGACCATGTCATGCACCTATGCACTACATAATACCCCCCACCGAACCATGCAGACACTCAGACTGATACTCAAAAAACCAACTAATAACCTATATAGACACCCATGTAGCTACTCACCAACCCATGCAGCCACTTATACACAAAGTGAGAGACTGATACAGATATTTACATATTTAAACATTACTCACTAAGCCATGTATTCACTATGATACACTTAATCAGTCAGTTACACAATCAATTTTTCAAAAACAGATCATCCATTTAGACACTTATATACCCATTTATTCTTCCATCGACCTTGAGATATACATATATAAAACATATTTAATTTTCAGAAAAACAGACATTCACTGGCTGATGTCATCAGTGATGTCATCAGTGATGTCATTTGAGATGTCATCAGTGATGTCATGAGTGATGTCACTGACCATGTCATGAGTGATGTAATATGTGACGTCATCAGCAGTGCATTGCGGGCGCGCGAGTTATAGTTAGCTGAACTAACTATAACGGGGGAATTTCAATGGTTTTGTACAAATGAAAAGTCCAGCTAACTATAACACCCCTGAAACCTATGGTTTTTTCAGTGAATTTCTGAGGTTTTTTAAATGCTAATTCCTAACTATAACGTGCCTGAAACCTATGGTTTTTTCTGTGAATTTCAAAGGTTTTTTAAATGCTAATTTCTTACTATGCCTACAGAGATAGGACATGTGAAGAAAGACGAAAAAATGCACAGAAAGAAAAAAAAGAAGTGCAGAAAGAAGCAACAGAAGTCCTCAAGGCGAAGAAAAGTGCAGGAAGAAGGATAACGTGCAGAAAGAACAAAAAGAAGAGCAGAAAGAATCCTTGTTGCAAAATCATCCTGTACCCTCAACTTTTTCAGACGGATACTGGTGGTAACTAAGTCTGACTAACCAGTCCTAGAGCCAGTGCTATGTTAAAAGACACTTAGAATACAGTGAAAACACCTACATACACTAGGGAACATTATGCGTTGGGGTTCCCCTGTGATTAGCATGACCTCCTCTGTAAGCCCCTAGTATATAATAGGGCAGGGGGATTAAAACTACCTCTTAAAACAGGCCACAGGGCGTTTTTGCACACGTTAACTCAGGCCCCGTCCCCTCCCTTCACCACTGTGTAAACACACCCTGTGTCCGTTTTTAATTGGGAGATTAAGTTCATTTGAATCCTGAGGGTCCCTAGGGTCCATCTAGCCCACTAGGTACCTCCAGTAAGTGCCACAGAGCTGCGTTGCAGAGAGGTGTAAAAAGTGGCACAGCCTGGACCACCTCTCTGCAATGCAGCTCAGTGGCGCTTACTGGAAGCACTTGGTGGGCTAGTTAGCCCCCAGGGGCCCTTAGTATTGAAGGGAAATTATATCCCCAATTTAAAACGTGCCATAGTGCGTGTTTGCACAAGTCACCTCGGGCCCCGTCCCCTCCCTTCATCACTGTGTAAACGCGCCCTGTGGCTGTTCTAAGTTGAGAGATTAAGTCCCCTTGAATCCTAAGGGTCCCTAGGGTCAAACTAGACCACTAGGTACCTCCAGTAAGCGCCACAGAGCTGCGTTGCAGAGAGGTGTAAAAAGGGGCTTGGCCTCAGAACACCTGTCTTCAGCGCAGCTCCCTAGCGCATACTGGAGATGCCTGTTGGGCTAGTTGGCCCTCAGGGACCCTCAGTATTGAAGAGGAATTAATTACCCAACTTACAACTCGCCAGGGGGCGGGTTTGCAGAGTGCTGCAAGGAGGGGGCGTGGCCTCCGGCACGATGCCAATCTTTTATTTATTTAAATTTTTTAAGAAGGGGGGCTGTGTGGTTCCCCTTCTTATTCTAGTTTATTGGCCCTGATGACCCCATCCCCCAGGGCCTGTCTCCTAATGATATTTTCTTAACCCCAATCCCCAGGGCCGGCCACTGTTTTTTATTATTTTAAAAAAATATATATTTATAGACACACCTAGGACATGCTGGACAAACCGTACGTACCTATCACCATGACGATTTGAGTGATATTCATTAAAAGGCGACTATGCATACAATGAATCCACGTGGAATGTATTTACACCACTAGTGAAGCTCTGACATGTCTGATGCCCTACCGTGCCTAATCCCGGTAGACACCCTTGTCGTTTATTTATACAAACATGGGTAGCTATTGACGGGCACATTTAATACACATGCACACCAAGCCATTCAAAGGGGATTCGACAAAAATTCGACCAAAACTATGTAAGAAACCCCCCTCACGGTTAATAAAACACACATCCGCTGCCGGATGTGTAATACTTTTTATTTTACTCTCTGGAAAGGGGACGAACATCACTTGAGAGTCACAGCGCGCTCCTGGCAGAGCCCAATGCTGTGTTACACCCACCATTGCCTGCCGAGTGCCACACACCTCTGTGTTGTATTCCAAAAGCTAGTGCATATGCTCTCCAGCCCATGTGCACTGTAACACCACCCCGTGAATATGTCATGCCACACTTGTCTTCGCACGGGTTATATTGCCCCATCTAACGTGCCTTCCTCGATGCCTATGTTATAACGCACAGTGCTATGCCATACATATTACAATCTGGGATCCATATCTTTGTCACAGTGCATATGCAACGTTACACTCCCCAGCACATATTTTATATTACAACTTTAGAGACCAGTTAGGTTACACAACACTGCCCTGTGCATATTACACTCCAAGGCGCACATCGCATAGCACGCGCTAGTGCCTGTGCTATCTCGCGCTCTCCAATGAATCTGTCATTGCGCACAATGTATTGCATATTATATTTCACGCCCGGTTCATCTTATATCACACTTTTTGGTGCATAGTTTATACCATACACTATATCTAGTTTTCATTTTCAATTGTGCTCTCAGGACTATGTTCTATATAACACTGTGTTCACCTACCCTTTTCACGGGCATTACATTTTGCGATAGGGGGTGGAGTGTCAGGGGGTGTTTCTGCCAAGTGAGCCTGGAGTCACAGACGTCCTCTTCTTCCTGAATAAAAGTGAGATTATGCTGCATACTTGTTCATATTTTAAGTAGTTCGCACAGACACACGTTTTAAAAACAATAAAGTTCCTAATACCCGCCTTCTCTGAACAGTTAGCTTGCTGCCCCATCCCCCTCCTCCCTATCCTCTGCTGTGTGAATCCATGGACTAGCCTCCTCCCTCCTGCCATGCATGGTCTGATGTGCTGCCACTGCCCTCAATTTAGTATGATGTACCAGTCACCTCCTCCTGCCCTCCATTGCCCAATTCTATGCCCCATCATTGACCTCCTGCTTAAACTCTGTGCTTAGCTTGCTGCCCCTATTCTCCTTCCCCCTGCCCTCCGATGTCTTTGTGCATGCCCCTGCTCCATCCTTTTTGCCCACCATGTTCCATGCACCTGCCACTCCTATCTACTCTGAGCGTTCTGTTGAGCTGCCACTCCTCTCCCACCTGCCTAGCATTGTCAGATGACTGTAACCTGTCCCTGCCACCTCCACCCTGCCTGTCCACGTGCCATGCCCCTATCCTCTTCCTCCTGTCCTACATGGTCCATTGTACTGCCACACCCTTCTGCCCTCCCTGGTCTGTTGTGCTGCAACTGCTCCTCCTGCCTGCCCCGTGCGGTCTGTTGTGAGGCCCCTTCCCCTGAACTTTCTTGTCTGTGCACAGGTCCTGACCCTCCCTTCTATCCTCCATCGTCCTTTGTGCATGCCCCTGCACCCTCCTTCTTGCCCATCATAGCCATTGTGCTGCCACTAACCCTCCCACTTGCCATGCATGGTCTTCTGTGCTGCCATGGCCCCTCCCACCTTCCCTGTGTGGTCAGTTAGCTGCCCCTGACCCCCTCCCACCTTCCCTCCATGATCTGTGTGTATGCCATCACAGTCTCACAGTTGCACTTCATGTTGTGTCTTGCTTCTAGTGCCCATCCTGCCTGACCTCCATGGCTATCTTGCTGCTCCTGCCCTGCCCCCTTGCCCCCAGCCCTCTGTTTACATGTGCAGACCCCTACTCCCTCCCTCCTGGCTTGTCTGTTCCATTGTAATGCCCCTGATCCGTCCCTCCTGCCCTTTATGGTCTGTTATGCTGCAGCTTTCTCTCCTGTCTTTCCATTATGGTCAGCTAGCTACCATTGCCTCTTGCCCCTCTGTTCTCTGTTGTCCATGTGCATGGTCCTGTCCCCTCCCTCTTGCTTTCTATGGATTGTTGTGCTGCACTCCCGTCCCGCATGCCCTGTGTGGTGTATTGTGCTGCTGCAAACCCTGATGCCTGCCCTGCAGGGTCAGTTTGGTGCACCTCTCCATGTCCCTCCTGTCCTCTGTTATCCAAGTCCATGTCCCTACCCCATTTCCTTCCATGATCCAATGTACCATACTTGAGAACATTTTGAACTTGGTAAGAGGGAGATTTTGAAAAAAAACTGGGGTATTGATTTTCCCCTTTGAGTTACATTGAAAAAGAGGAGATTGTAGACAGGAGACGGATCAAATAAAGCCCATTTGAGCTTAAAAACATTGGACGTTTCCTGGCTGAATCGGGTCTGTTGGCATGTATGGTTGTACTACCATTGCCTCTTCCTTCTGCCCACAATGGTCTATTACATTGCCACAGCCTCTCTTGCAAGTCCTGTATTGTTGGTTTGTTGCCCCTGCCCCCCTTTCCACTGCCCTCCATAGTCTGTTGTGCTGCCACGGCCCTTCCTGCCTGCTCAGTGTGGTTAAATTGTTGTTTTTGCACCCTCCTACCTGCCTTCAATTTTCAGAGTCCGTGCCCCTGGCCTCTGCCTCTCAACAGTATCCTAATGAACAACTAGATTGCTAACATTCTATATTTATTACAAAAGTGTGGAATGCCTGACGTCATCTTGATGTAATCAAAACTGTAATACCTAGAGCATTTCCTTTAGAAATTACATATATGAGAGGGTCTTATTGGCATCAAAATTATGGTTAGTGCTCCAAAAGACTAAAATAAGGACATATTTTCTGAGTTTTCAAATAGCGACAAAGCACTTTTAAATTATTTGTTATCTTTATGTTTTTTTATCCAGTTGACCACTTGATTAAATGTTGCACTTAGGGGAGAGGATGTGGTGTTACTTCCAGAGCTGCAGACTTTGCAACTGGGGAACCAGGTTGGAGTTTCTGCTTCAGCTCGACATTCTGTGATTCTGGTCAAATCACTTAGTCTCCCCATGTCTACAACCAAAATGAATTTGTTCTTGTGTGATGTAACCAATGCTCATGTAAAGCACTCCAATACCTGACAAGTCTGCACTATATAACACTGCAAAAACACAAAATAATAAGTGTTTTTAACTCTTCTGTCATTGGGCTATATTTGGGTTACATCTGGGTGATTTTGGGCTACATTTGGGCTCTTTTGTCTCCGGTGGCCATCTTGGGAGATTTATTTGTTATGAAGTTTCCTAATTTCCTCATGTACTGCAGTCTCCTCAGTAGGAAATGCTTTCAGTTTTTTACTTTGATTCCATCATGAAGGTATTCAGATATGTCACACATTTGCCATAAATTCTGAAAGTTAGCACTCTAGTTGCTCATTAAATCACTGTAGTAAAACTACTGTTCACCATGGAAGTCTGCTCCTGGTATTAAAAGTGCATGTTTCAGTCTGCATGTCAGAATTTTTTAATGAAATAGAAGAGGATTTGAGAAGTCACTCAAAATGTGCCCTCATTTTCTTTCTTCAGCATTATTCATAATTTCTATGGCAAAATGAACCCCCTCATTGTGTTCTTTTTTAAATTAAATGTTTTAAGTGTTACCAGTTTATTCCAATCAAGATGGCTTCAGGTGTGCCATACTTTTGTCATAATGAAGACAGTAAGCGCTCTAGTTGTTTTTAAGAACACTCTGGGACATTCTGTCATTGGGCTATACTTGGGCTACATCTGGGTGATATTTGGGCTACATTTGGGCTCTTTTGTCTCTGGTGGCCATCTTGGGAGACTTATTTGTTATGAAGTTTCCTAATTTCCTCATTTACTGCAGTCTCCTCAGTAGGAAATACTTTCATTTTTTACTTTGATTCCATCAAGAAGGCATTCAGATGTGTCACACATTTGCCATTAATTCAGAATGTTAGCACTCTTTTTGCTCATTAGATCACTGTAGTAAAGCTACTGCTCACCAGGGAAAACTGCTGCTGGTATTGAAAGTGCATGTTTCAGTCTGCATGTCAGAATTTTTTAATGAAATAAAAGAGGATTTCAGAAGTCAAAATGTGCCCTAGTTTTTCTTTCTGCAGCACTAATCATACTTGTTATGGAAAAATGAACCCCCTCATTTTGTTCCTTTTAAAATTAAATGTTTTAAGAGTTACCACTTTAATCCAAGCAAGATGGCTTCAGGTGTGCCATACGTTTATCATAAGTAGGACTGTTAGCGCTCTAGTTGTTCTTTGGAACACTCTGGGAAGCTGCAGTAGAACACAAAGGAATCAACTGACAGTCTCTGCCCTTGTTGGATGTACATGTTTTACTGAGAATGTCAGACTTCATTCTCACATGACTGAGAAAGATAATGTGAATTTACAGAAAATAAGCTCTCAGTTTAGCTTATAGATCACCTTCCAAACCTCTGTGAGAAAAGCATGAGAAAATACTTTTCTCTCAATCATGAAATCCCAGCAGAAGGCTTTTTCACATGGTGAAATCACCTTAGAACATACCACAATTCCTAAAATGAGTATGGTACCATCAACAAATGATTTATAATGTAACTAAAGTCTTAAAACCTTCTATTACCTGCAATGCTTTTTAATGAGGTGCTATCATGTATATTGGTCCCAAGATGGCTGCCAACACTTCTTGGATGAAGTGCTGACAGCCAATCAGATCTCAGGATAAAATGTGTGGTTAGGCTCCGCCCACACATATATATGATTTTACTTTTGATTTTCTCAGGAACTACTGAACAGATTGACACCAGACCTGCAAAAGGCACTTCCCTGAGCTGAGGACTACCTCTCTGCCAAATTTCAAGTAATTCTGTTCAGCCGTTCGGGCTGTACCTTGGACTAAAGGTCCCTATGGAAAACTGCATGGGGAAAACGTGCTTTGGGACCCCCTTTTTTTCTCAGCCCCCGCTTGACGAATCCCCCCGAGACTTTCAGGGTAGGAGCGGAGCGCCCCACCTATTTTGAACATTTCGCGAGGATTCGTCAACCGGCGCCAAAGTTATTCCAAATAGAATGTTGCAGATTTTCTATGGAAACACGGTCCTAACTATAACTATCTACTGGCGACTGCCAGTAGATAATATATATATATATATATTCAGTGAAAAAACCATAGGTTTCACACATGTTATAGTTAGCTGGACATTTTACTCGTAAAAAACCAATGAAATTGCCCCGTTATAGTTAGTTCAGCTAACTATAACTCGCGCGCCCGCAATGCACTGCTGATGACGTCACATATTACATCACTCATGACATGGTCAGTGACATCACTCATGACATCACTGATGACATCTCAAATGACATCACTGATGACATCACTGATGACATCATCCTTGTGATAGAGTGGCAGACCTCCTCTCACCTTAATATAAGCTTTGATACACACATTCAAAAATAGAGACTAAAAATTTCAAAACAATGGACATACCAATACCAGTTACAACAACCTCTTCAGTAATTCTAAGATCCACATACACATCCACTCATTCACCAACAGTCCTATACAGTCACTCATACATGTACTCACTCATCATATGTACTCATACATCTATACATCCTGTTACACAATGCCACTCATCCATAGAGTTACTCACACACATAGTCACTCATGCTAATAAAGAATCAAACATACATTTACTTGCATATACAGTTATACACACACCACCACACTTACTTCTACGGAAACTTACACATACTTAGTCTTTTAAACAATCACTTATAGAAACACATACTTATTCATACAGGAACTTTTTCAATCTCTCACTTTCACATATACTCACATATATACACCAATAGTCACATATACTAGTTTAAAACGTATGTAGTTACTCCTGAAGACACTATTGAGACAGTCATTCACTCACTAACACACCCATACACACACTCATCCACCCATACAGTCCTGCACACATGCTGTGTTCAACACATACAAACAGTGAGTCACTCATTCATGCACCGATGCACTACGTAATACCCCCCACCGAACCATGCAGACACTCAGACTGATACTCAAAAAAACAACTAATAACCTAAATAGGCACCCATGTAGCTACTCACCAACCCATGCAGCCACTTATACACAAAGTGAGAGACTGATACAGATATTTACATATTTAAACATTATTCACTAAGCCATGTATTCACTATGATACACTTAATCAGTCAGTTACACAATCAATTTTTCAAAAACAAATCATCCATTTAGACACTTATATACCCATTTATTCTTCCATCGACCATGAGATATACATATATAAAACATATTTAATTTTCAGAATAACACACATTCACTAGATGATGTCATCAGTGATGTCATCAGTGATGTCATTTGAGATGTCATCAGTGATGTCATGAGTGATGTCACTGACCATGTCATGAGTGATGTAATATGTGACGTCATCAGCAGTGCATTGCGGGCGCGCGAGTTATAGTTAGCTGAACTAACTATAACGGGGCAATTTCATTGGTTTTTTACGAGTAAAATGTCCAGCTAACTATAACATGTGTGAAACCTATGGTTTTTTCACTGAATTTCTAAGGTTTTTTAAATGCTAATTCCTAACTATAACGTGTGTGAAACCTATGGTTTTTTCAGTGAATTTCTAAGGTTTTTTAAATGCTAATTCCTAACTATAACGTGTGTGAAACCCATGGTTTTTTCAGTGAATTTGCAAGGTTTTTTAAATGCTAATTCCTAACTATAACGTGTGTGAAACCCATGGTTTTTTCAGTGAATTTGCAAGGTTTTTTAAATGCTATTTTTTTTTTATATTCTTCATTTTTTTCAAACATATTTTTATTTTAATTTTCTTATCTTTTATAAAGACTATGCTTTAATTTTTAAAATCCTTAAATATTTTTTTTATATATATTTTTTTAAAATAAACATGTAAAATTTATTTCCAGATTTTTTTTTTTTTTTTTTTATAGTACGCGTACCGTAAGCTCACGGTAAGCGTACGGTTTACGCAACGTCCGTAATCTATCTACGCTGCTTGCGTATAGTTACGCACTTTGCGTAGCCGCGCGTACTGCGCGCGGGACGCGTGCGCGCTTACGCAACACGCGCACGTTACGCGGAAGTGCCGGGAAATGACTGTTATGCGCATGTGCGCAAGCGCGTGTCTTTTTTACGCGCACGCGTACTTTTTGCCGTAAGCGCACCGTAAGCGTACCGTAAGCGTACGGTAGGTCATGTGATCTTGAAACACAACTTTTGATTGGTTGAAACTACTTTCAGTTCTAGAACTCTCCTACACCACACCCATTCCCCTCATTTCTGCTTGTGATCCCTTGGGAGAAGGAGCTGGTTTGTCTTTGGGATACGATGGCAGAACAGCAGAGCTCTTCTGAGAGTGAGGCTAGCACCAGCAGCACTGTCTTGAGGCAGAGAGCGAGGAAAGTAAAACCTTCTTATGTTTGGGATTATTTTACTTTTCCAGAAGGCCAGCAAAAGGTGAATGCACCCTTAGTTACTTGCAAGCTGTGTCAGCGTGTACTTTCTAGAGGTAATCCTAACAGGAAGTATTCCTTTGGGAATCACACCATGAAGAGACACCTCCAGGATGTACACAGAAGGACACATGGTCATCTTTTTGGAGGTAACTCTTCAGAAAGACGAGCCAGTACATCCACAGCAGCTCAGCCTGGACCATCACCTGCAGGGCTTACTCCTTCTTCTGCAGGTCAGGTGAGCCCTTCATCTGTGGGGGGAGAATCTCCTTTTGCTGGCCCTCTGGAAATGAACCCTCGATTTCGGAAGGTTGATATTCATTGCACATTTTGTAAAGCTCTAATTTGTTATAGGGAGACCAGTGTTTCCCTAGTGAATAACAAAATAGATCAGCACATTTGTAGCTTTGAATGATTTTCCCATGGTTCCTTTCCTCTGTCCCTGCATGAACACAACGGTTCTTTTAAGAGCCAACCTTATCTTTCATCTTTTTTTTACATTTTTTTTAAAAAACTTTTTTTTTTTTTTTTACCGTACGCGTACGGTAAGCGTACCTTTTTTTTATTTTTTAAAAAAAACACTAAAAATCATTTTTCACATTACAAGGTCCTTGAAAGACTACAATTATTACTATTGACTTACCATACTCACTGAAAAAAATATTTATTCATTTGTTTTTTTAAAAAATAGTTTTTAAAATGGTTGTAGTTTACGAAAATTTTCTATATCGATCTGAAAAAAAAGAAAAAAGTATTAATATTTTTAAAACATTTTATAATACAGTACACATATTTACATTTTTTCCCAAAAAATATTTTTGCCTTATTTTTGCTGTTTTCAGAATATATTGCATTTCACTATAAATTGTGAAAGCAATTGCATTCATCATTTTACAGCGGGCAAAAAAAAATAACAATCTCAAAGATTGTATTAAAAAAGCCCAGAATCTCTTCTCACTTAAACTTATCATTACAGAAATGCATATTATTCTTAAAAAATGTCATCTAAAAACAATACTTTTTTCTTTAAAATACCGTCTGATATTTTTGTTTCAGAAGTACATTCACAATAATATATCTCAAATAACTCCAAAATACATCTGATTTTATTTCCTTTAGGCCAAATAGTATTTTTTATTCTTTCCCTGGAATAAATTTCCAAGGGAAAACCATTAAAATTCTAAAGTTTAATCTGTCCAGATCTCACCGATTCTCTGTAACATTTTGGTTCACGAAAATTTTTCGAATAATTTATTTAGTCCACAATAGAATTGCTTACTTTTCCACATGGCCAAATAGTAATTTTTGAAATTATTTTTGAAAAAATTTCCAGTGGCAGTCCAATAACATTCCAAAATTTAAAATGTGCAGAAGTTACCGATAATCTCTAAATTATTGGTTTTTCAAAATTGCATTAAAAATTTAAAAAGTCCACATTACAATTGGTTATCTTTCCTTTAGGCCAAATGATAATTTTAAAAATCTTTTTTCTACAAAATTGCAATGGTAATCCTGTAAAATGGTAAAATTATTTTGTCCAGATCTTGCCAAGTCTCTCTAAAATTTAGGTTTCAGGAAGATTAGATAGGAATTTGCTAAATCAAAAGGCAAACGTTGTTTGAAAATCAATTGGGAATCATTACACAGTGTCCATCCTTTTTCACATTTTAGATAAACTGTGTAATGTCCAGAAGTAACAGTAGGTCCATCATGGAAAATTATTGCAACAGTTACAAAAGTTTTTCCTGAAATTGATAATTGCTGTCCTGTAAACTTCTTTATTAAAGTATCCAATTTTGATCCATCAGCTCTACATCGTTGCATCATTAAAATTACATACTGTCCGTATTCCCTTAAAATTAATGTTGATAACATGTCAGAATTACACTCACCACATTTCATGCTATGATTAGCATCTTTAACTAAGTTTGCAAAAGTGACTGTTTTACTCTCTGGCAATGTCAAATAAATAAACCTTTCATTATCAACAATAGAACCACTTATATTATAACAATTATCACAACTATGTTCCCATTTATAAGAGAGACCAAAAAAAATGTCAATGGGAACTCCTTCTTCTTCCACTACCTGAAGAAAATACATCAAAAATTCGTGAGCATCTTGCTGTTCATTTTGAGAAAACTGTGTTCGTCCTGAACATACATCTAAAAGTTTTCTAATATCAGTAGCACTTTCTATTTGAGTTTTATCTTTACTCAGCTTTTGAAAAAGGAGACTGAGCTCTGAACAGAATCTTTTTCCCTGATTTATTATTATCTGCTCTTGCAAACTTTCCAGATAAAAAGCAACATTCAGCACTACATTTGCGTAGCAGTTGACACCAGAGCTATTTTCAAAATGACATCCTACAACCTGTTCTTCATTTTCCTTATTCTTTTTGCTTGCAATTACATCACTCCTCTTTTTTTTCCTCTTCTCTACATCTTCATTACAGATATTCTCATTTCTCCTTTTACGAGAAACTACACGTTTCTCCAACACAGGATACTGACCTAAATGAGGAGCATAGCTTCTTCTTAATCTATTATACTCCTTTACACAGTTTGTATCAGCACTAACTTTTGAGTCATCGAAGTCTATCATGAATAAACCTGATAATGTTTTGACTCGTGACAAAGCAACATATGCCATACCTTCTTTGAACACACTAGATCCAATGTTCACAAATGCACAATCTACAGTCAATCCTTGAGACTTGTGAATAGTTACAGCATATGCTAGAGAAAACGGAAACTGCTTCCTACGTACATATAAGTCTTTCACAAGCATGAAACGAACTGAACAACGACAAATGTCTTTAACTTCCTCTATCTGATCAAATTTTATTTTTAACCATTCAATTCCATCTTTTTTCTGATAATTAATAAAACCCACAACTCTTCCCATCGCTCCATTTACTAAGCCTTTTTCAACATCCAAATTTCTCCTTAAAAACACTCTACAGTTCATGCAAACATATAGATTTTTTTCTAATCCTGCTGTTTTGGAGATGTTCTTCTCTAGTGAGTCCAATTTATTTTTCAGTTTGCCTGTTACTGTGACAGTAATTCTTCCATCCTCAATTTTGTCCACTGCTTCCAATTTCATGATCTCTTCCTTTTCCAATTTCAAAAGCTCCTCATTGAATATTGAGCATTCACGTAGAGTTGGCATTAAGCAGATGACACTTTTGTTTTCTGCAATGTTCTTGTATATCTTCTCTGCAACTATTTCTTCCTTTGGAAATAAATTATGTAGCAGCCGAGTCTGTAATGCTTTTTTGCCAGCTTCTGTGAGTAGTCCAATCCTGATATCTTTCAGAATACTTCCATATTCTTCATCGTTTGCTTGCCTCATATTAGTTGTAAGTTCCTTGTACTCAAAGAAGGACCAAATATTTGTATTACCGATGCTTCCCAATGACTTCTTCGTGTCTTCATGTGTCACAGTATTAAACACTGGTTGTCCTTTAACCGGAGTAAGTTGCAAAAGATCCCCAAAAACGATGACGTGTTTTCCACCAAATAACACGTCATAGTCTGTCTTCAAAATTTGCTGCATTCTTAAATGCACAAAGGCAAGCATTAAGTTTGATACCATGCTCACCTCATCAATAATGAGAACTTGCATCTTCTTCAATACTCTTGAAACTTCCAAGCATGCTTCTCCAGTTAGCTTGTTGAATTGTATTTTGTTCTCATGCTCCACTGGTAACATTAGCAAACGATGTAAGGTGATTCCTTTTATGTTATATGCTGCTAACCCAGTTGGAGCAGTAACCACACAAGACAAAGTAGAATCTGTTTTTTGCTTTAGGTAGCTTCTGATGACTTTAATTAGGAAACTTTTTCCAGTGCCAGCTTGTCCGCTTACATACATCCTGATTGGATGAAATGATGTGCATGAGCACTCTTTTTTTTCATGTAGAAATCCGTGATCAATTTTGTTTTTGATCTCTTCATAAATTTGTTGCTGCTCTTGATTCAGTTGTCTTTCCAAATTTTCTAAGTCTATAAATGCTTCTTGAGCTTGATTCATAGCCGTTTCCACTTCATTCATGGCTATTGATGCTTCATTTTCAACGATTGGTTGTCCTAGGGGATCTTGACTGTATGTTCCTGAACTTTGGCTGTCCTGAGAACTGTCTCTAGCAATTTCTGCTGCAATTGTAGTTTCCTGTTCAATTTCTTCATTTAACATTTGCAGATAAGTTGAGAATGTACTGCATTGTATGCTGTCTTTGCAAGCATTAAAAGAATCTTCATAGCTCTGGAATTCTCCCAGTAGTTCATCCTCTGAACGCCATGGTTTAAACAACTGTAAAAGAGCCAAGTAGTAAAATTCTTTCTTGTCGGTAGTGTCGCAACTCAGCTTCCGGTGATTTATCAAACTTCCTTTGGTTTGCTTCACCAAACATCCTTCTTCACCAACGACTTTATATTTTCCATTATTGATGTCTTCTGCAGCTTTCCGTGAATAAATGTAGTTCTGCAGCACTTCATAGAGACACATGTTCTCCAGATGATGACTTCTCTTGGGATAATATGTGTCCAACATGTTTGTTTTCAATATATCTGTACTTTCAGGTTCGAACTGTGCCAAATATTCAATTTCTCCAACAGATTTCAGTACCCGATTTCTCATTGCTGCAAGGCCTAAACTTGCCCAAATTATTCTTCTTGACTTCGAGTAGAGACTTGCAGAAGATAATCTATCTGAACATTCGTAGGATCCAATTTCTCGATGCGATAACATCTTCAAACTGAAACTGTACAGCTTCTTACTGACAGTCTTCTCGTGAGAAATCTCTTCCCACATTTCCTTCAATTCTGTTTTTTCTGATTTCGTAATGTAAGACGTTACATATCGAGCAACAGCAATGGAATTGTCAGCAACATACTGTATATCCATGTTAGCGTTCCACATGGATAAAATGACTGGGTTGTAGTCATTTATATTTTTTGATTCTTCTTTTCTTTTAAGGTTGTAGGTATTCTTAGGTGATTTTCTTGTGATAGTATGTCTCACAGCTGACATAAAACTGTTGACTCTTCCATTTGTAAGAACAGGTCTAGGAAATCCAAATCGACATTTAGTGTAGTATTTTTCTTTGCTCTTGTATTTCCGTCGACAGTATTTTCCACACCGATGACTTTGGAAACGTAGAACTTGCTCCTTTAACTTGTACTCTTCTGTGCTTTTAGGTATAGCACATGTTGCATATTCTTCAATGTAAGATAACACTGCTTCATCAGTATCTGTTCCAAACTTTGGGGCATCCTTGATCCACAGCAGCATATGAATATGAGGAGCACCTCTTGCCTGGTACTCTTTTCTCCAAAAGAAATCCACTACTTCTCCAAGGGGTGGATTTTTTTTATTGCAGATGAAGGACATCATAGCCTCAAATCTATGATTGAAATATCTGCAAACATTAACCGGATCCAATGAGCACAGTTCTCCTGCTGTCTTGTATTCGATGTTTTCAATGTTTGAATTGGCCTCTCGTAGAAAATCCAGTAAATCATCCCAAGCGTACTCGGCGCAGCTTAGGGTAAGGAACCATGTTGGTGTTCCTAAATTGCGTAACATGCATTTTAGTTCACCATGGCGTCGGTACCAATATTCATTTGTCCCACGCTGACAAGCCATCAGATTGATCAGTTGTGTTTCCAAATGATCATCTCGGTGCTGCACTTTCTCCATAAAATCCTTAGCAGACACATTTTGTAAATGTACTCCACTTTTTAAAATGTGATTTACTGCATAAGACAGTGCAGACAAGTCGCTTTCAAATAAAAGATGGAACAAATAAGGGATACTTTGTCGAAATCTGGGATCTTCAGCATATAGTCTTGTAGTCCGATACTCAGAAGCTGGAATCTGTTCCGGACGTTCATCGTATCGTCCTCCTTTTCCTTTAGGAAACAGCTGGGGAAAACATCGAGCTTCCAAGCTCTCCTCCCATACACTCACGGGATTTCCTTTTGCTTTCTTCATCTGAAAGAGATCAATATTGTCTCCCATAACTTCTTTCGAATGGAGAGGATGTATGCTAAAATGTTCATAAATTTCTTCTTCCTTTGACTTGTCCACTTTTTCAATTTGTCCACTTGGTGTTTCTGTATCTCCTTGTAAATCTTCTTCTTCTTCTTCTTCTACTATATAAATTGATTCATACCATTTGTTATTTTTTTTCAAATACAAATTTGCTCTTTGTACTTTCCGCACATCTACCAGCTCCTGCCAAATCTTCTTATTCTTTGTAGGTACACCATTAACCAGAATAATTAATGGTTCAGTTTCCAAAGTATCCGCATCAATAGTTTCCATATTTTTTTTCAAATCCAAGGGCAAATACACCACTCTACCTTTTAAACCTCTCACTAAATCTGAAGGAGGTAATTTACCAGTTTTGGGCTCCATACGTACTATGGTCTGGAACGGATGAACACATTGAATGAGTATAGACTCATATGTATTTAATTCAGAAAGTTCAGCAGGAATAGCATCCAATTCTAAATTATTATGTACAGCTCTGGTCGGCATTCTATTTTCCTCTAACTTGTTGTAGCAGTATTTACAAATACGCTGATCTTCACCCAATTCAAAACAATTTTCAAGAAATATATATGTTGCAAAATCCATCCACTTATAATTATCTTCATTTTCACTCTTTCTGTAGAGATCAACATTCCTAGTTTGTTTTCTATAATGAGTTCTGCGGCAACAAATACAAGTAACATTTGGTCTTTCATTAGAGACTATTGCAAATTTTGTTATGTGATCATTAAATGTCTTACTTACACAAGGTTCTACATTCTCTTCCACTTCTGCCTCATTTACTGTGTCCTTCTCTGCACTGTTTTGTTCAGGACCAAAGTAACAAAACTGAATTTCATCAACAACCTTCTCTACATCTGATACCGTTCCTCGGAACAGAGCCCTATTCAATTCATTTAACTTTATTGCTGGACTTTTGGCAAAATACAACCGTCTCACAAACTTTCTCATTTCAGTATGATGAACAGCCAGCATCCTAAAATGATGGAAAACACTATTGCACACTTTTCTAGATAGACAAGCAAGAGAATGACCCTGCAAACCAGTATTCTCTCTCACTCTGCATGGATCCAGACTTTGAAGCACCTTAATCTTTTGTTTTACACTTTTTTTACTATATTCTCTTAGAAACTCTCGAAATCTGTCAATAGATTCCTGACGCACAGTGCAAATACTACTACAATTCCAAGTGTACACTGGGGCTTTAGGACGTCTCCCCATTGCCTCATCTGCCATCACTTGTACCTCATCTCTTGGAACCATTATCTCCTTCTCCATTATGCAACCATTTTTTACTTCGTATGAACGACCTCTGGTGTCAACTGCATGCAGCAAACTATTACTTTGAAAATAGCTCTCTTCATTAAAAAAAGGTTCACTACTTGAGCTATGCATCCACTTTCCTAAAAACACTTTACAAAAATTTGTTCTGTTCACTACTCTTTTGCTTTTGCTTTGTGATTTCAGTACATTAACCATTTTATCTAATGTACGCATCCTATTCAAAATTAATATGAATAGTTTCCTTTTTAATTCTAATGCCTTTGCTGCAATGGCTTCAATTTCTTTTTTTCTCTTATAATATTTAGCCTTTTGCTTATATTTCTTTATATCCTTTATCAAATTGGACATAACTCTTCTCTGAAACATTTTTCTACGTATCTCTTTAAATGCTGTTTTTCTGTTTATGTTAAACTTTTCAATTGCAGAAGGTATATTTGCATTAACTAAATCCTCAATTTTTTGCTGTTCTGTAGGTTTTGTTACATTTTTCCGAGAACAGACATTTTGTACATTTTTGTTTGTTTTCAATATTTTGTTTAGGAATTGTCTTTTTTGCTTACCAGAAGATTTTTTCTTTTTCCCAACATCAGCATCTTCTACTAACTTTGGTCCTCCAGTTGTCCTCAAATATAGTTTTTTTTTTAGCGTTTTTTGAACTCGAGATTTTGTAGGCATCTTAAATTTTGTTCACTGTTCTTCAGCAATACCTGCAAAAAAACTAAAAAAAAAATTCTTTATTGTATTTAAATATATTACTACATTTCTTTTCACAATAGTCACAAAACGAAATTTCTTTGCCAATTTGAATGCACACAAACTCCTCTTTTTTTTTGGGCAAGTGAAAATCTGTATAACAAACTGTCACATTATGAAACCAAGCTGTTTTTTTTTCAGACCACCACCGTGTGTATTCTCTGTGACTGCCTACACTCCAGCAGGGGCAACCAGCCTTAGTGATGCTGAATGTATTTGCATTACAGACTTAAACCTGAAAACCCCACTCGCTTCTAATTACTGTGCATGACTATACATGGCAAGCACATGGGTGTGTGCTAAACCTCTGCTTCTTCCCCCAAAAATTCGCTCCTCTTTTCCATCTACTGCAACTGTGAAATCACCAGAGCAAGACGCAATACATTTCTGCCTATAATTCTTCTATGCACACAGAGTCATGTTTTCACATTAGTGCCAAAACGAAATTTCTTTGCCAATTTGAAAGCACACTTACTGCTCTTTTTTTTTTCGGGCCAAGTGAAAATCTCTTTTTACACTTTGAAATCACTTTTACAGACTGACACATTCTGAAACCTTTTTTTTTAAATTTATTTAAATGCACATGTCCAAGCTGTTTTTTTTTCAGACCACCACCGTGTGTATTCTCTGTGACTGCCTACACTCCAGCAGGGGCAACCAGCCTTAGTGATGCTGAATGTATTTGCATTACAGACTTAAACCTGAAAACCCCACTCGCTTCTAATTACTGTGCATGACTATACATGGCAAGCACATGGGTGTGTGCTAAACCTCTGCTTCTTCCCCCAAAAATTCGCTCCTCTTTTCCATCTACTGCAACTGTGAAATCACCAGAGCAAGACGCAATACATTTCTGCCTATAATTCTTCTATGCACACAGAGTCATGTTTTCACATTAGTGCCAAAACGAAATTTCTTTGCCAATTTGAAAGCACACTTACTGCTCTTTTTTTTTCGGGGGCAAGTGTATATCTCTTTTTTCAATTTGAAATCACTTTTACAGACTGACACATTCTGAAACCTTTTTTTTTAAATTTATTTAAATGCACATGTCCAAGCAGTTTTTTTTTCAGACCACCACCGTGTGCATTCTCTGTGACTGCCTACACTCCAGCAGGGGCAACCAGCCTTAGTGATGCTGAATGTATTTGCATTACAGACTTAAACCTGAAAACCCCACTCGCTTCTAATTACTGTGCATGACTATACATGGCAAGCACATGGGTGTGTGCTAAACCTCTGCTTCTTCCCCCAAAAATTCGCTCCTCTTTTCCATCTACTGCAACTGTGAAATCACCAGAGCAAGACGCAATACATTTCTGCCTATAATTCTTCTATGCACACAGAGTCATGTTTTCACATTAGTGCCAAAACGAAATTTCTTTGCCAATTTGAAAGCACACTTACTGCTCTTTTTTTTTCGGGCCAAGTGAAAATCTCTTTTTACACTTTGAAATCACTTTTACAGACTGACACATTCTGAAACCTTTTTTTTTAAATTTATTTAAATGCACATGTCCAAGCTGTTTTTTTTTCAGACCACCACCGTGTGTATTCTCTGTGACTGCCTACACTCCAGCAGGGGCAACCAGCCTTAGTGATGCTGAATGTATTTGCATTACAGACTTAAACCTGAAAACCCCACTCGCTTCTAATTACTGTGCATGACTATACATGGCAAGCACATGGGTGTGTGCTAAACCTCTGCTTCTTCCCCCAAAAATTCGCTCCTCTTTTCCATCTACTGCAACTGTGAAATCACCAGAGCAAGACGCAATACATTTCTGCCTATAATTCTTCTATGCACACAGAGTCATGTTTTCACATTAGTGCCAAAACGAAATTTCTTTGCCAATTTGAAAGCACACTTACTGCTCTTTTTTTTTCGGGCCAAGTGAAAATCTCTTTTTACACTTTGAAATCACTTTTACAGACTGACACATTCTGAAACCTTTTTTTTAAATTTATTTAAATGCACATGTCCAAGCTGTTTTTTTTTCAGACCACCACCGTGTGTATTCTCTGTGACTGCCTACACTCCAGCAGGGGCAACCAGCCTTAGTGATGCTGAATGTATTTGCATTACAGACTTAAACCTGAAAACCCCACTCGCTTCTAATTACTGTGCATGACTATACATGGCAAGCACATGGGTGTGTGCTAAACCTCTGCTTCTTCCCCCAAAAATTCGCTCCTCTTTTCCATCTACTGCAACTGTGAAATCACCAGAGCAAGACGCAATACATTTCTGCCTATAATTCTTCTATGCACACACAGTCATGTTTTCACATTAGTGCCAAAACGAAATTTCTTTGCCAATTTGAAAGCACACTTACTGCTCTTTTTTTTTCGGGCCAAGTGAAAATCTCTTTTTACACTTTGAAATCACTTTTACAGACTGACACATTCTGAAACCTTTTTTTTTAAATTTATTTAAATGCACATGTCCAAGCTGTTTTTTTTTCAGACCACCACCGTGTGTATTCTCTGTGACTGCCTACACTCCAGCAGGGGCAACCAGCCTTAGTGATGCTGAATGTTTTTGCATTACAGACTTAAACCTGAAAACCCCACTCGCTTCTAATTACTGTGCATGACTATACATGGCAAGCACATGGGTGTGTGCTAAACCTCTGCTTCTTCCCCCAAAAATTCGCTCCTCTTTTCCATCTACTGCAACTGTGAAATCACCAGAGCAAGACGCAATACATTTCTGCCTATAATTCTTCTATGCACACAGAGTCATGTTTTCACATTAGTGCCAAAACGAAATTTCTTTGCCAATTTGAAAGCACACTTACTGCTCTTTTTTTTTCGGGCCAAGTGAAAATCTCTTTTTACACTTTGAAATCACTTTTACAGACTGACACATTCTGAAACCTTTTTTTTAAATTTATTTAAATGCACATGTCCAAGCTGTTTTTTTTTCAGACCACCACCGTGTGTATTCTCTGTGACTGCCTACACTCCAGCAGGGGCAACCAGCCTTAGTGATGCTGAATGTATTTGCATTACAGACTTAAACCTGAAAACCCCACTCGCTTCTAATTACTGTGCATGACTATACATGGCAAGCACATGGGTGTGTGCTAAACCTCTGCTTCTTCCCCCAAAAATTCGCTCCTCTTTTCCATCTACTGCAACTGTGAAATCACCAGAGCAAGACGCAATACATTTCTGCCTATAATTCTTCTATGCACACAGAGTCATGTTTTCACATTAGTGCCAAAACGAAATTTCTTTGCCAATTTGAAAGCACACTTACTGCTCTTTTTTTTTCGGGGGCAAGTGTATATCTCTTTTTTCAATTTGAAATCACTTTTACAGACTGACACATTCTGAAACCTTTTTTTTTAAATTTATTTAAATGCACATGTCCAAGCAGTTTTTTTTTCAGACCACCACCGTGTGCATTCTCTGTGACTGCCTACACTCCAGCAGGGGCAACCAGCCTTAGTGATGCTGAATGTATTTGCATTACAGACTTAAACCTGAAAACCCCACTCGCTTCTAATTACTGTGCATGACTATACATGGCAAGCACATGGGTGTGTGCTAAACCTCTGCTTCTTCCCCCAAAAATTCGCTCCTCTTTTCCATCTACTGCAACTGTGAAATCACCAGAGCAAGACGCAATACATTTCTGCCTATAATTCTTCTATGCACACAGAGTCATGTTTTCACATTAGTGCCAAAACGAAATTTCTTTGCCAATTTGAAAGCACACTTACTGCTCTTTTTTTTTCGGGCCAAGTGAAAATCTCTTTTTACACTTTGAAATCACTTTTACAGACTGACACATTCTGAAACCTTTTTTTTAAATTTATTTAAATGCACATGTCCAAGCTGTTTTTTTTTCAGACCACCACCGTGTGTATTCTCTGTGACTGCCTACACTCCAGCAGGGGCAACCAGCCTTAGTGATGCTGAATGTATTTGCATTACAGACTTAAACCTGAAAACCCCACTCGCTTCTAATTACTGTGCATGACTATACATGGCAAGCACATGGGTGTGTGCTAAACCTCTGCTTCTTCCCCCAAAAATTCGCTCCTCTTTTCCATCTACTGCAACTGTGAAATCACCAGAGCAAGACGCAATACATTTCTGCCTATAATTCTTCTATGCACACAGAGTCATGTTTTCACATTAGTCCCAAAACGAAATTTCTTTGCCAATTTGAAAGCACACTTACTGCTCTTTTTTTTTCGGGGGCAAGTGAAAATCTCTTTTTACACTTTGAAATCACTTTTACAGACTGACACATTCTGAAACCTTTTTTTTAAATTTATTTAAATGCACATGTCCAAGCTGTTTTTTTTTCAGACCACCACCGTGTGTATTCTCTGTGACTGCCTACACTCCAGCAGGGGCAACCAGCCTTAGTGATGCTGAATGTATTTGCATTACAGACTTAAACCTGAAAACCCCACTCGCTTCTAATTACTGTGCATGACTATACATGGCAAGCACATGGGTGTGTGCTAAACCTCTGCTTCTTCCCCCAAATATTCGCTCCTCTTTTCCATCTACTGCAACTGTGAAATCACCAGAGCAAGACGCAATACATTTCTGCCTATAATTCTTCTATGCACACAGAGTCATGTTTTCACATTAGTGCCAAAACGAAATTTCTTTGCCAATTTGAAAGCACACTTACTGCTCTTTTTTTTTCGGGCCAAGTGAAAATCTCTTTTACAGACTGACACATTATGAATCCACCATGTGTAACTACAACAAAAACAATTCCCATTTCTATTATTCATTTCTTAAGTTACCACATACATCCCCTCTCAAACTGTAAACTCACCTTTAAAATTAGTTAGTTGTGAAAGAAATGTGTCACTCAAACAGCAGATTATCAGAGCCAGGATCTCTGTTCTGTACACCTCTCTCCTCTCAGCAGAACCAGATAATGGCAAACTTTCCCTCTATTTTTCCACACATATACATGTAAGTTTCAAATCTCAGTGCTTCCCCCTTTTTTTCAAATGTAATGACACATTTCTATTGGTTGAAAACCAACCCTTTTCCAAAAGTACCCTGCCCCCAACTTGACTTCTGCCTAGTACCCTTCCCCCAACTTGACTTCTGCCTGCTACCATAGCAACAGCTCATGGAACACTGCTGTGTGCAGTTAGGTCAGAAGTTCGACACACAATGTTTCAATTCCACAGAGCAAGAGTGCTTGACTTTTCAAACCTAACTGCAAATCCATAGTACTGTTCTTTGGTTACACATTTTTTTGTACCAATACAAAACATGCTTCTATTAATTTTCACATACAGCCTAGTTTTTTTTCTAGAATGGTATGAAACAGCCAATCAGTTCTTTTTGTTTTGTAAAAAATATGTATGCCTCCATTTCCAAACTGTCTTTCTTTTCATATTGCCATTCTACTGAAAGACACCTCCTGAGTGCATCCAGTTCTCCTTTGAAGATGTTCACAGTGTGGATTGTAGGGCACAGCTATGTCTTCTGGAGTGAAAAGTTTGCAGAGAAAACAGATATGGTGAGAGACCTTGCTTTGCCAAATGTAGACATTAAATGGATTGGTCAGAGAGGGTTAAAGTGGCACCAATTGATGCCATTGGTGAAATCCTTCATGCAAATCCAACACCCTGACCTCATAATAGTGCACTGTGGTGGCAATGACCTAGGCACTTTGACTGGGGTAGGTCTGGAAATGCTTATGAAGGACACCTTTGCACAACTGTTTTCACTTTTCCCTAAAACTGCCTTTGTGTTTTCCAACATATGCCAAAGGCAAAAATGGAACTGGTCCAATCATTTCTGTCCACAGATTGACAAAGCAAGAAAGCACGTCAACAAATCTGTTTCTGCTTTCCTCCGTGACTATGGTATGGGTGCCATTTACCACAACAACTTGCGTTACGACATGCAAGACATTTATAGAGGAGATGGTGTGCACTTCAATGATGAAGGGAACAGAGTCTTCCTCTTGAACCTTAGACTCTGCATCGGTACTTACTTGTAGGTACCACTAAAAAAATGACTCCATAAACACAACAGCTCTTTTTAGAGCTCCCTAATTTCTAAACTCTTAAATCTGATTTTCATTTATTTATTTTTATTTTTTTTACCGTACGCTTACCGTGAGCTTACCGTACGCGTACCCCGTGATTTTTTTTAAAATCAATAAATGTTTTCTTTGTACTTTTCTGTCCTTCTTTGACCCCCTTACAATTGTTAGGGGGTCTGTAACTCTCCTCATTGCCCCCTTTCCTTGTTTTCACTCTTTTTTTTCAGAGTGAAATACACAAAATGGCGGCCGCCGCTTCCTGGTTTCGGCCGATTCGAATGTTTACTAAGATCTAAGAGCCAATCAGAATCGCGCTCGCGCACGCCACCGTACGCTTACCGTAAGCGTACGGTAAGCGTACCGTAAGCTGGCTCAGATATATATATTGATTTAAAGGCTATTTTCTCAAAATCAACTGAACTGATTTACACCAAACCTACAAAAGGCACTTCCTTGACCTACGGACTACCTCTCTGCCAAATTTCTAGTAATTCTGTTCAGCCGTTCGGGCTGTAGCTCGTTCTAAAGGTCCTATGGAAAAATGCATGGGAAAAACGCGTTTTGGGACCCCCCTTTTATCTCAGCCCCCGCTTGACGAATCCCCCCGAGACTTTCAGGGTAGGAGCGGAGCGTAGCGCCCCACCTATTTTGAGAAATTCGCGAGGATTCGTCGACCGGCGCCAAAGTTATTCAAAATAGAATGTTGAGGTTTTCCTATGGAAACGTGGTCCTAACTATAACTACCTACTGGCGACCGCCAGTAGGTAATATATATATATTTTTTGTTAATGTTCTAGATCATCATTAATTCATATATACAGCATAATAATATATAATCACAGGTCTGTGGAAAACATGTACATATACATAATCATATGTCTATAGAGAACAAATACATACACACATGAGTATGACAAAAACTATAAATAACATCACTGTACATATAGTTAAAATGCGAGAAAAAGTGGATAAACTATTAAGCAGTTCAAAGCCTGGCGGTAGATGGAAACACTGCACGCGTTCCTCAGAAGAATGAGTGAGAGAAGATACTAAAGAGTAGTGCTTCTAACTACATAAGCCCTCCGGCCCACTTGTAGTATTAGTTAGAAGCACTAACCTTTTGTATCTCCTATCACTTATTCCTCTTTAGGATCAACACCTTCTGCTGTTCTTTTGGAAATATAAGGTTATATCTTTAGTAACCCAGGTGAAGGCTGCACACCTTGATCACATTGCATGACTAGCAATGTGTGCTTTTAATATCACTCCTGTTAATATCACTTTGTGTTTTCTTTTAAAAATATTTTTTGTGGTATATATAAGTATTCCCTTAGAAGCATTGGCACTG